>NW_027660556.1:0-175000 GCF_963280865.1 Gymnoscopelus braueri | reverse complement strand
CACTCATGCGCACAGTTATGCTCTCTTTCACGCACGCACGCACGCACGCACGCACGCACGCACGCACGCACGCACGCACGCACGCACGCACGCACGCACGCACGCACGCACGCACGCACGCACGCACGCACGCAATTTTTTTCACAAGGTGGGAGGGGGGCTTCTCCCTACCTCTACTCTCCTTGACCTTCCTGAGGTGTTTCATGCCTTGATGTTGGAAGAAAGTCATTCCAGGACCATTTCACGACAACAACAACCACAACAACAACAGAAAGCACACAGATACGTATTAACACGGGGGCTCCTATTCAAACCACATGAACCCTATAGCATCGATATTCTGGATGGAACATTTGCAGGAAATAGTCGACCGACAAGCTCACAACTCGTCGGTGTAGAGGGAAAGAAGAGCGTACCAAGTACAGAGCCAACCCAGGTCAAGGTTACTAGAGGCTTTAAGTGGCTTATCTGGTAGCACCACAGTCTCCATTTTAAAATAAAGAATGCTTCGGGAGCTAAATGTGCTCCCCTCCCTGTGCCTCGAGGGGCTGTGGTGGGTGGAGGGAACGGGGGGAAACGGTGGGCACGCTGGGGCCCTTGAACATGAGAGTAGAGGGGGTTTAATAAATAAACAGGGGAGGCAGAAAACAGTGGGTCTGTGCAGTGGGCTTATTTGCCCAGTCGAACCCCTCCACTCCACCCCCCCCCACCCCCCCTCCTTACGGTACGCGCTACTAGCTGATTAGCCCTGCCGATTGTACCTTGTAATTGCGATGCTCTGACCCCCTCTAGGCAAATATTAGATTTTTAGTGGTTTAACCTTTCCAGGCTACAGTGCCGGGATAAATTGCCTAAGCAGATGTTAAGGAGCCCAGCGGTGGTCTCACAGTCCTTCTTTCGTGATCAGCGGGGGGAGAAGAAGAAGAAGAAGGAGTAAAGAAAAAAAGACCAGATTGGACGTTTTCTTTATAATACTGTCTCAATTTCCTCCCCCTGGTCTTTCAGGGGCTGATTTTTCACAGCAATTGCTTGCCCGAGAAGCGTTTATGCTTCGATCTTTATCCCCTTTCTCCGATTTCAGATTACATGCGAGACGTATTATTTGAAATCAGTCTGGTCACAGTCATTATGTGGGGGGGGGGGGGGGGGCACAAATTATCTACCATAAGATCAATGGGAGACATTAACCTAGCAATCAGTCACTCATTTCCCTCACTCTGCTGCATGAGGACCCGAGGCCCAACACAACTGACCCAACACTATTTAGACTGTTTTCCTCTAATCTGTTACAGTTCAACCAAGATCTCATCTCACATCGATCACATCCATGTTGAGTGTTTTTGTCTGAGTTGACTTCTTACAACAGGTTTGTATATATACTGGATGGTAACAGGGTAGGTGGGCACTAGGGACATCTGGGCACCTCAATGTAAAATTGGCTATTCTGTCTGTACTGCATAGCCTACAATTTTTTTCATGTGGGTCAACTTTACAGGCCTATGGTGCAAAGAACAGACTACTCTGTAATATCATTTTGAAAATGTGTTATGATGTAGTGAACAATTTTCAAATATTTACAAACGTTTTCAAAAACTTTAAAAAAAATGCATTGCTTTGTGGTGCAACGTGTTGTGAGCTTGTAGATCTGCTTTGTCACAGAGAGTATATTTACATGTGGCACTGTTATACCACTAAGTGGTTAATAAAGAATAAATACAGAGGAGTGCTGGCTGAGGATGCGTTAAGACTGGAAACATATGCCTGCTAGCCTACTTGTGTTTGAAAGTCTATAAAAGCTATAAGCTTGAATAAAAAATACTTGTTTGTCTTGTTTTGTTTTGTTTTTGCACTATAGAGTGATTTCCCTCTTAATTCCCTTTTACATTATACGTCCTCAAATCACCCAGGATTCCTCTGCTAAGCAGAAAGAATGTGAGGCCAAGTGGGCAATGATTGTAAATTCCCATCACTTTGGATGAAAGCGTTATTCTCTCTGAAATAAAAACCATGATTGTTCTCTTGAGACGTCCCATCCAAATGAAATGCAAACAATATGAAGCTGGTTTCTAGAGCCCACAGGATCAATGTCTGGAATTTCCCCTCTCTTCACGAAATTCCGTCTTCGATACTCCAAAAAAAAAATCACCCAGTTATGTAAATCCTCCTTCCAAATCCGACCGCAGGCCGATCAGCCTCGCCTGGTTTTGATCGTTGTCTGAGAACCTGTAGGTGTTGGGGCAGCCAAAACAGAAACATGAGCAGTTCAGATACGTTGTAACCAGGGAAAATCTACATCAACTCCGTCCCCTCCGTCGTTGTGTAACCTTATAATATGTCTATGAATGGGGCTCTGTGTGTGTGTGTGTGTGTGTGTGTGTGTGTGTGTGTGTGTGTGTGTGTGTGTGTGTGTGTGTGCGCGCGCGCGTGCACGTGTGCTGGTGTGTATGTTTGAACGATTGACTGTGTTTTGGTACTCATGCATGCAACGGCATGTGTCTGCATGTGAGTATGTATTTGCACATTAATGAATGTGTAATGAGTGTATATTTATATAATATACTGGATAAACATTGGAAGTGATGAATCAAAACAAATGAGAAAATAAATAAATACATAAATAAATAAATCACTTACACCGCACTTAATCTTAACATAACCAAAAAAAGAAAGTTGTAAATTACCTGAAAATAAACACAACACACAGAAGAGAGAGGTCAATTCCACCCCACTTCACATTCTGAAAATTGTTGAAATTTGTAGAATTTCTGACATTTTTGGAAAATTTCTCCTATAATTACTTAAGGACTTTAGATTGAAAGTTAGAACACAGATTGGAGTATACAGGTATAGAATAAAGTACCGGTATTTAGGTCCGTGATTGGGCGAGATCCTATACTTCTCTCTCTCTCTCACACGCACGCACGCACGCACGCACGCACGCACGCACGCACGCACGCACGCACGCACGCACGCACACATACACACACACACACACACACATACACACACATACCACACACACGCACAGACTGAGGCTATTATGGCAGACCTTGACGGGACGGGGAGAGACGGAAGTTTTTAGGTCCGTGATTGGGCGAGATCCTATACTTCTCTCTCTCTCTCACACGCACGCACGCACGCACGCACGCACGCACGCACGCACGCACGCACGCACGCACGCACGCACACACACATACACACACACACACACACACATACACACACATACCACACACACGCACAGACTGAGGCTATTATGGCAGACCTTGACGGGACGGGGAGAGACGGAAGTTTTTCTTGGGTGATTCTCAGCCATTTCCAGGGATCTCAGGTTTCGTCCCGTCCCGTCTCGGACCCCCCCCCCCCCCCCCCACACCCACACACACACACACACACACACACACACACCCTTTCCTCCCAAACGACCCCGGCTGGCAGCTGTGTCCCCAGGGGCCCTCTGTTCCGCGCACTCCTCTACTCTGCTCCCCTCCTCTTCTCGCAGTGCCGTAATAGTTTCCTTCCTCCTTCCACTACTGGGACTCCCTCACTTCACCTGAAAAAAAAAGAGAAGAAAAAAAGGGGTCGGATGCGGGGAGGAAGAGAGTCATCTTTTCATCCCAGGGATGGACTGAAGCAACCCCTTGAGCTGCGGAGGGGAAACCCAATACTGCCGCTAGCTTGATGTTTGAGACCAGAGAAGAAAGAGTGTGAGGAAGAGAGGGGGGGGGACCAGGGGTGTGGTGTGGTGTTCTTCAAAAGTGCTTCCATGTGAGGAACGGAGGTACGGCCTGCATGGGAGAGGCAGGGACGACCTTCCTCTTCTTCCTCGAGCGCCCACAACCACCTGACCTCTTCTGGACATTTTAATAGTTTCTATTCTATTCAATTCTATTCTATTTCGTTGTATAATGCCTTATCATATAGGCTACTGCATGCATCATAAAACTCTTTAGTTCTTAGTTTTTGTTTTATAGGCTCTGTGCATGATTGTAGTTCCCTTTGCCAGATGGTGGCATTCCCGTTTTCCTGTTCCGGGTCCGTTTCTCATAGCTTCATTTGATTGGCTCAGCAGCAGATTTGAACTGCATGGAAACACATATGAAGGTGTCATGTGTTTCCAGTTTAAATCTGCTGCTGAGCCAGTAGTTTTCTTTTTTTCTACCCTACTTCATTATATAATACCTTATCATCATCTACGCATTATAAAATGTCTTTCTTTGTTTCTATTCTATTCTATTATTTTCTATTCTATTCTATAATACCTTATATGACCTTCTGTGTCATAATAATATCATATGCTATGGGTCATATATGCATCATAAAACGTCTTTGTTTTTGTTCTATTGTATTGTTTCTATTCTACTTAAATACAAAATACCATAGGCTATCATATGTATGCATTATAACTACTTAGTGTTTTGGTCTATTGTTCTATTTTAATTCATTAATAAATACCTTATCATAACTACCATCATAAATATCATAAATACCTATGTATCATAATAGTACACAATTAACATTTCAACATGACACTACAAGTAAAAAGTTATAGTATTTTCTTCTTTACATTATCATATCATTCAACTACTTTCTTTATTTCTATTCTATTCACACAGCTTATGCGCGTGAGACAAAAACGAAATCTTCATTGTGACTGTTAAGAACTCTTTATTTTTGGGTTGGGTGGGCGGGACGGACATTCCTGTCCTGTAGTGTCCTTCCTAGGTGGTCTAATATCTGCAGACATTTATGTCCACAGCCCAATCTGTTGTGTGGTCCGTTCATTTCACGCGCTGCCAGAAGTGCTTTGTAATTAGGCTGATATTGATGAAGGCTGATTCCAGCAGGTAATCGCTGGCGCTTTGGCTTTTTTTTTACACGTCTCAGCGGAATGTCTCTATCCATTACTGGGCCGACTTAATTTTCACTCCTGCGCCGTGTTTCGTTGATAATCTGCCAGTTGAATGGAAGTGCAGCGGAGGTTTTTTTGTGGCTGTCAGTGATGACAGCGCATCTGGTTAAAACAAGTCCTCGCGGAGCATTGACCCATGGTATTGCTGAAGTATTTGTTATCCCATGCAAGGTTCACAGTTGGGAACAGCTGGGTATTAAAGCTGCTATATAATCCCTCCCTGGAGTGGTGACAGTCTACACCTCATTTGGCCAAATGGAAATAGTGATTTTTATAAATGCTTCACCAGTAACACCAAAATTGCTTCACACAAGAACAATGTTGGTGTGTAACTGAGGCCCTGATACACCAAGACGACATGGGACGAAAAGCTGTCCTTTGGGCCACCATGTTTTTAGTGTGCCACTGCCCCACCATGCCCTTAGCGGTAGTTGGCCATTAGCGGTGGCCGTTCACCTGACTGAGCATGTTGGTTCAGCAGCGGAGGTCGTCAGTTATAGGACAGAGCCCTCTGTATGGCTGTTTAGCCTGAGCAAATCAGAGCATGAGAAGAGAAACAGAATTGAGAACCAAGAATGAAATGCTGGTGATGCAGGCCGGGATTAGGGCTGACGGTTACGGGAGGGGTCACTGAGCTGGAGTGGAGGTCGTCACATCATCTCTGGGAATGATCTATCTTTCTGTCTGTCTGGGACAGACAGATAGATAGACAGAGAGACACAGGGAGACAGAGGAAAATGGGTTTCTCTGCCTCGCATAATCTGAATCGCTAGACCAGTGCCCAACAGGTAGCTGTGTCCCTTTATATGCCCATATACAGAGATCCCTGATGTCATCAGTATCGGTTGGAACTGGATCTCCATAATCCATAATATGTCTATATATGGCAATATCTGCCGTTCAGCGGTCCAAACCGCCTAACCGGACGACTTGATGCCAGGCACCGCTAGCCTGGGACCAGACGAATCTGCATACATACATACATGCTGTACATACATACATCTGTACATACATACATACATACATACATACATACATACATACATACATACATACATACATACATACATACATACATACATACATACATACATACATACATACATACATACATACATACATACATACATACATACATACATACATACGTATACATACATACATACATACATACATACATACATACAGTACACACAAACATAAAGACCCTGTTCTAGACAGAGTTAATATTGTTAGTAGTAACAGTATGTGCATGCTGGCAGGTTTTTCTTTGGGTCTGGGTTACAGCGCCCCTGGTCCACCCCCCCCCCCCCCCCACCCCCACCACTGCTCTCCTGCTGGGGTTGGGACGCCACGCGGCCCACTCATATCCCCCGGCTGCCTTTTCCAATCACCGACTCCATTCCCCAAAGATAAGAAGCCAATCAGACTTGTTGGCTTGGGTACATATGCTTGTCCCCTGAATAAAAAAGAAGAATTGGAGTGATGCGTGCGTGTGTGTGTGTGTGTGTGTGTGTGTGTGTGTGTGTGTGTGTGTGTGTGTGTGTGTGTGTGTGTGTGTGTGTGTGTGTGTGTGTGTGTGTGTGTGTGTGTGTGTGTGTGTGTGTGTGTGTGTGTGTGTGTGAGAGAGAGAGAGAGAGAGAGAGGGGGGGGGGGTGTTGATGCCTAGGGGTGTGTAGCTATGGTATGCTATTACCCATAACAAAAAAGCCCTGGGTTTGTATCCACACAAGGGTGGGGTAGTCTTACGGTGGTTGTTGTCCCTCATATTCATGCATGGTTTGTGTTTTGATTGTTCGTTGTTGGTGTTTATTTTTATTTGGACACTCAAGACACTTAAAACATAGCAGGAGTACAGGTTGCCTAACAATATTACACACATCTTGAGATAAGTGTTTGGAATTGTGATTTCGCAAGATTGATTCCACAGTGAATCAAAGAGGTCCATTTAAGACCTAGAAGCACCAGAAGGAGGTGTGAGAAGGGTCCAAGATGCGTTCACATTTTTCGGAGAGAAATTGCCTTACAAGGCCAGCACAGAAACATTCAATATTATGTACTGTACACTACAGTACATAGAAGGCCTTGATGCAAGCCAATACCGCCTTGAATCTGCAATCAGTGTAAATACTGTTGAATAAGCCTTGAGTCTTACGTTACTTTGCGTTCCTGCTTCACAGGCAGTGTTATGGCAGATGAACAGAAAACCAATATTATTACAGAAAAAAGAGAAAAAATTAAAACAGGGTCATTCTAGAGTATGCTAATACAATATAACTATCACATCTGCAGTGGTTGAAGGTGGTCTCCTCTCCCTACTCTTCCATGGACACGACTCACTAACAAGAGTTATTTGATCAGACGGAGCATCAGATTGGACACTAGATGTGCCACCTTCTTTATGTATGTATTTGGGAGAGTGAAACAACAGGAAGCATAATATGTCAATATGCAAAGTAAAATGATCCAAAGGGCGAAAGGAATAATGATGCCTCCCTCTACAGGTTGGGTTCATCCTGCAGAGGCAAGCTGATCTGGTCTTATTATTTCCACTTGGTAATTTGGTTTTCCGCAATCAGTGCTTTGTTTTGGGACAAGATTGTGTTTTAATTAAATCCATTTCTTACCACCAAATATTTTGTTTTTCACTTTGGCACACTCTGACGATAGCTGTTGTTAATTGAAACATCTCACCGCATCCATTACTGCCTACTAAAACACGAGAGACATTATACGCACGGTTAGCCTCACTGTACTGAGAGCCTTCATGATATAATGCGCCCACGATGATTCAAGGGATACATAACCAGCTCTACATGAATATGGCATTTCTCTAAACCCAGCTGTGTGCTGTATTGTGACACATAGGAGATCCCGTCCCACGTGGAGCTAAGGGTAAATAAATAAGCCTTAACAGAGCAAATGAGCTTGAGCAAACCGGCCCTTTGAGCCCCATGTTTTGCTGAGAAGCCATAATGGATTCTTTTCGAGCCGTGAACGGTTTGTGGGCATGACAGCCGGGTTTCGGCACGACAGGCTTATCCCTCGCGCTCGGTGCTAAGGATATTAGGGAATCGGCGTAAAGCACCATGGAAATGATGACTGGAGCGAAGCCTCAGTCAGCTCGCTGGTATTATATAAGCCCCCCAATTCAACGCCACTCCATCCCCTGGAAAGAGGAGAAAGAAGCCTGTTTGGCAAGGCTCCATGGCGAAATACCCCCCCTTCCCCCCCCGTTATTTGTTGCTTCATCTGTGTTGTATCCATACAATTAAGAGATGTCAGTCAATGTGGATCAAATGGACTAGAGGTCAATGTCGCCTATTGTGGTGTTCCTTTTTTCTCCCAAGATGAATGTTTGCTGGAATGCCTAGTGGCCATATGGAGCTCTGGATGAGTGCCAACTCTTTAATGACTGGCAACAAGGTATAGTCCACTGGTTCGCAACGTTGGGTCTGGGGACCACCAGGGTCCGAAATGGACCCTTATGGGTCTGTAACTCCTACGGTTCTCATTATGCGAGGGTTTCTCAACCTGTGGGATGGGGACTCCAAAGCGAGTCATGAGATGCAGGGTTGCGGGGACAAATAGAGGGACATTGTGTTGATTTAATCAAAGGGCTGTTGCAGAACTCCCGATCCCAAAACAGAAAAATAAGAATAGCTGTCATCATTCACAGAAAAAGTCGATCATCTCCTCTTTAAAACCACTTAAACCCTATATATACTTAATTGACTGGGCTCCCCCAGGATTCTATACCTGACCCATTCCTTTTTTTCCCTCTACACCAAATCTCTTTGCTGAAAATAGCCAATACACAAGCTAACAATGCATTGACAGCGTGTTAATGTGAGCTTGTAGATCTGCTATTTTGGCTGAAGGTTTGCCCCAGAATAGGGACGCTATGGGTTAAAGTTTTAAAGGAATGTGTACCCGGGTGGTGCGGCGCGACATTAGAAACAAACTAACATGTATCCTATGTTCTCTGCAGCCATCCCGATGTAGCCTACTGTCACGGTGTTGCATAGCGCATATCGATGTCCACACAGAGCTCACCGAAGGAATATCTCCACCCCACTCCACCTATGGTGGTGGCTCATGGCTGTCAGAGACGGACTATGCCAGAACGATGATTAATGTCCTACCGCTCACCCCCCACTATGAATTAGAGACCGCGGGTCGAAACTATTTTTCTTGGTGAGCCGGAGCACGCTCGTGGCTAAAACACGGGGCAAACACTGTTTATCATCTGCTCGACGACGGTGCTCCTCAGGGCAAATTAACCACATGGCTGTATCGACTGGCACGCGCCCGGAGTCTGTGCCCCTTCACTTTGATTAATTTCCCTCCGTTCCTGCACCAACTCTATCAAAGTAATATAAGTGAAGACACACCGCATTGATCTGTAAGCACAGTTCAATGCTGTACGCCACTGTTTCCCAAACATAGGGATGTGACCCACTTTGGGGCCCGGGCCTGTTTTTATGGGTTTTTGTGTGTTAATTATTTACCTTTCCTACCAAAAAAATTTCCACATTTTTAAATCAACATATTCTCTTTTTTTATTAAGAAAAAAAAAAGTCAATCATTTTCACTAATTAAAAAACTGGAAAAAAAAAAAAAAAAAAGTAAGGTCACAACGCGTTGTATCGCGACATGTTCTGAGCTTGTAGATTGGCTATTTTCACTGACTAAAAACAAGATTGACATAATTAATTATATCTATACTGGGATATAGGCTGTGAATTATTTAATGCATGAACCCTTTGCGATGCTTAACTGGGTTGTTGAGAGTGAGACCTTACCTTACATTCCATGAGATGTAGTTGATTGATTTGATTTGGCCTTGCTAGTCATAACCAAAATCCTCTTTTTTGTACTCGAGGGCGGGAGCAACCGGAACCGGTTAGCCGCTTAGCTTAGCTTTATTTGCTTGCCCAAATAAACGCAGAGCATCTCATTGGCTGTCCTTTGGACCATCGGAGCCAATGATCGAAAAATCTCTGGAAACGCCCACTACCTCTGTCTGTAGACTGGGGACCCCAGGTCCCAGTAAAAAAGAGGGCCACCCCCAAACTTGTGCAGATGGTGGCCTGTGAAATTGTTTGAGAGGACTGTGTTAAAAGAGGTTAGGCAGCTAAATCCTAGCATCAAAGGATAAATATGGACCCAAAACCCCTGGAGTGTAATCATGAAGCCATACCCCTCAGTTAGAGTTAAATTGATATTGATGATTTTGCTGTGTATCATCACATTTTCTGAGGCACAATAAAAAATACATTTGAAGCTATTTTTCTTTTAACAAGATACAATATTCCAAGATTGTTTCAGAACCAGCAGGCTGCAGTACTCTCCAAATGTGCCTTCTGTTGCAGTTTTACACACTTTTCCCAGCTTATTTCCTGTTTTGTTTCTTTCTTTTTCCCCTGTTTTGTTTGTTTTTGTTTTGTTTTGCCAAGAGCAGATGCTGAGGTTTGGACATATTATATGGCATTAGATGGAAGAATGGAGTAAGATTGAATATGACAAGACCTTAGTAGAGAGACTGAATGAACATTTTGCTGACTAACTTTGTTGTTAACAGATCTAACACCGGACAAGAACATCTGGAGAATGTGGTCCTATCAACGCTTGCAACACCCATCACGATACATTTGATTTTGTTCTCCCCCAGAACACCAGAATGGTTTGATCCATTGCCCAACCAAGCAAATATGTTTCATGACAACACGATGAAGAATGTTCAAAAGATCCGCAAACAGTCAAAGGGAGCCACGCTGGGCCCCGGCGTCGGTGTCATTAGAAGCCTTGATGAGGGCCAACACAGATGCTGTCAACAAGACTTCCTGCGTAGTGGGCAAAAGGGACATTTCACAATACACCAGAACTTGCATTTTCTCTGTTCTCTGTTTAATTGACTGTCAAAAGCTGATTTTGACAGTAGTCTGTCATTGATTAAATGCTTGGTTGCAATGCTTTTTGATTTAAATTCTTAAAAACTCAAGCCACAGTAATAAGTAAATAAAACAACTTACTCGTTTGAAATGCAATGAGATAAAGCAATCTTGTGAATTGAAATGTAGAGATTTTAAGCCATTGTAAAAGTGAAGTGTAAAATCATGTACAGAATTATTATCTTATTTTGTGGAATGATGCTCTGAGTCAGCAAGCATCTAACGCTACGTTTCCACATGCCAGTTCCTGCACCGCACCACACCGCCTGCTTGTGCCATCGTTTCCATAATATGTATATTATACAAGGACCCGGGCCAAAGTGGGCTCAGTGGGGCCGAAGAGGTGCCAAAAAGGGTGCCAATTCTGGCCCCACACCAGAGTGGTCTGAGGAAGGCCAAACAGGGCCAAACCGGTGATGCGCAATGCTGCTTGCTACTGCTTGGCCGTGGTCATGATGTTTCGGTAGACTAAAGGGAGGACTGTATTTGTCTCCCCCAGGACTTCAGAACGTATAGTTTGCTGTGATTTTAAAAAAAAAATGTATATACATTTTGCACTGGCTTTGCTGTGATTTGCACTCAGTGTGCTGTGATTTGCACATGTTTTACTGTGCTTTGTTTACATTTGTTGTTAATCCTCATCATCTGTCCAGGACAGGCTTCAGACACGCCTCCTGCAGGAGACTTGGCTCAGATCTGATTCTGAACCCATTTGATTTGGCGTTTGAAACCCATTGCGCAGGCCCTGGCTGACGTCGACCCGAGGCAGGGTTCGCACCCACGACCTTCTGCTTGAAAGGCGTATGCAGTTTTATTAACAACATCCATTTGGTTCCATTTTTATTCTGAGTTTACAGACCTGTAAGGGTCCATTTGGTTATTTTCTTACCGATAGCTGGAGTAGTCGTGCTGTGATTTGCATTGGTGTACAGGACAATTGTCCACTTGTCTATTACATTGTTAGGCAATCGGCAATGATCTCCACCTATACTTACAAAGTAGTGGCAATGACCGTAGTCTGCTTCGCATACCTGTGGATTTGAGAGGGGTATATTGTGCTATATGGAAACAGGAGATATTTTGGGTGCTAGGCCGTGCGAGGCCATAAGGTGCAATGCGGTGCTGGGCTGCTACTGTATGTGGAAACAACATAAGGTGAGTATATTATAAACCATAAAGAACATTTAGAAAATCTGGACTGACAAGAGATATGACTATGCATGGTATGCATGGATGAAACCTATCCACTTTGTCTTTGGCGCAAAAAATCTAAAGGTTGTAACTCTTTTAAATGATCCATAACTGTCGGAAGATTTATTTATTTTCATTCACGAAAATCTATTCGATTCTGTCTAATGCCTGATTTATACTGAAAATGGCAGATCTAAATTACAAGCAGTACTCTGACAGTAATTGTTACGAAGGCTTTCACTCACCCTCACGTATGGGTATTTCCATATATGGAGCCGGCAGAGACATCCAGTGCTGACATCATGCTAAAGTAAAACTCCATATACGGATATGGCTGACTCATCGTGACACCAGTGAGATGTCCCGAGCATCCAGCCAAGTACTACTACTAAAGGGTGACCGACCGTCGCCCTTGAGGTCAGATGCAAGCAGTATTTACTCCACTCCTCGATTATCCCTGAGACACGACCTCTCAAGACTATATTCGCATTCAACCTTCAAGTCCCCAGACCAGCTCTCACCTGGAGAGACTCCAGAACCTTCCGTACAAGTTGTAATTTCTTGTGTGTTAAAATGTAAATGTTTTATTAATTGGTTAATTAAATAATGAAATGAATGAATGAATGAATAAAATGTATTTATTTATTCATTTAATGAATAAATAAATAAATAAATAAACAGACAGACAGACAGACAGACAGACAGACAGACAGACAGACAGACAGACAGACAAATAGATAGATAGATAGACAGATAGACAGATAGACAGATAGACAGATAGACAGATAGATAGATAGATAGATAGATAGATAGATAGATAGATAGATAGATAGATAGATAGATAGATAGATAGATAGATAGATAGATAGATAGATAGATAGATAAATCCGTTGTGTGTGTGTGTGTGTGTGTGTGTGTGTGTGAGAGAGAGTGTGTGTGTGTGTGTGTGCGCGCGCGTGCGTGCGCGCATGTGTGTGCGTGCGTGCGTGTGGCCGAAGGAAGTTCCTGTTATGACGTCACCCCTGTATTCATTTTTTTTCAAACAAAGATGGCTGCCTCCGGTGGTCGCGCTGTGAGCTCTCTGCTGTGGAGATGTGGACATTGTTGCACAAATATTAACGCAGTGTCGTCGCATCTAACCCGACAGGTAAGATGTTCTACAGACTTGGTCTGTTTTACTGTCACAGCAAACAAAGAAATCATGAAATATGATTTGGAAACGTTTAAGTGAAATGTTGACGTCCTTGAACTAGCGTCATCTGGCTTAGCCATGGATCACACGACCGTCATGGATGAACTTCAACCTGGTGTTTGCACTTGCTTCCTTTTTGGCCCATACATTTACATAAACGTTCAGATTTTAAATATAAAGTGCTTAACCCATGGCCACGGATGTTACAATTATGTTCGGCCCCTCAGAAGTACCCGTATCTTCCGTATCGTTCAATAAAGATAATTTTAATCCGATCGGTGGCCATTCTCTCATAGTCATAATGTATCAGAGTGCAATACACCTCCCAACCGATAGGGTCGCGTAGTTGAAAGTGTATGGCGAAAATACGAAGAAAATGGCCACCGATCGGATTAAAATGCTTTTTATTGAACAATACGGAAGATACGGGTACTTATGTGGAGCCGTACATCATTGTAACATCCGTGGCCATGGGCTAAGCAATGTATATTTGAAATCTGAACTTTTATGTAGACATACGGGCCAAAAAGGGAGAAAGTATAAACACCAGGTTGAGGTTTATCCAGGATGTCATGTCATGTTATGACAGTCATGTTTCAGGGCTATGTAATTTCCAGCTATCAGGACAGTAGGACACGCTACCTGGAATGTCTGTTTGATTTTAGTCGCAAATACTGTCTTCTGTAATTTGACAGTTAACATTACCTCTGCTTTAACATGGTTAGATTTCGTGGCTGCAATTTCTACCCTTAGAAACACCTTCTTAGCCTAGCTATTTTCACTAGTACATGGGGACCCCATTTGAAACAAGCCATTAGGGTTTCATGGGCTTTTCAATCCTATTTAGTTGACCTTATATTTAAACTGTACTTTCATGTGCTTTTTGTCTGCAAACTTCTAAATTAAGTAATCTATCTATCTATCTATCTATCTATCTATCTATCTATCTATCTATCTATCTATCTATCTATCTATCTATCTATCTATCTATCTATCTATCTATCTATCTATCTATCTATAGTAGCTTCATAAGTTATGGTTATTATTCCACACGGTACAAGTAGAAGAATTCTCGTATGGGACATGACATGCTGCTGCAAGTCTACATTATTATTTACATGTAGTGTTTGATCCAGTAAAGTACAATATTATGATGTTGTCAATTCTACAATGGTCTTTACATACATAGATCTTTAGGCTGTTCACTACACCTATATTACTAGCCATGATACAAGACTGTCTGTCTTGATCCAAGGCTACTATATTGCAGTCGTTCTCAAACGTTTTAATTTCACGGACCCCTAGCCGCAAGTAACTCTTAGATCCTATTTTTAATGTGTGGTATCTAGAGTTGCAACACCAACCCTGGACAGCCCATTCATCCAAACAGAAAAGTCTGATCTGATTGTATTAAACAACGTTAAACTCACCATTCACCAACATTCTTCTTTGTATCTGCCAAGTCTTTGTTTCATAAAAATCCACATAGACATATTATGAGCTACTTTCTGTCAAGAAATTCTATGCAGGTGATAATAAGTGTTTGAGTTTGGAAGCGCTGGTTGGAAATCACTGAGTTATATATAAAACGAGCGCTTCCAAACTCCAACGCAAAAATGATCACCTGCACGGAATGTATTGACAGAAAGTAGGTCATGTCATGTCTACGGTGGATTTTTATGGAACAAAAACTTGACAGATACAAAGAAGATAATCCAAGCTTTCCATACAGCTGCAATCTTGGTGAGTTTATCGTTGTTTAATACAATCAGATCAGACTTTTCTGTTTGGATGAATAGGCTGTCAAGGATTGGTATTACAACTCTAGATGCCAGATATAAAAAATGGCATCTAAGAGTTGCTTGCGGCTATTTGGGTCCTTTAACTTTGGAACACAGCTATATAGTGTAGTATAGCTAGATGACATGCATGGGCTCTTATATTCACATATATTAGGCATTTAGTACCAGCTGATACTGTTAAAGCCCTAAAATGGCTGATATTCCATACATTCATTGCATGTATTCCATATAGCATATACACAACCATAGAACATGCAATGCATTTCAAAATAAGCATACATTTAATGAAAGTTCATTCTCTATGAAAAGTCACAGTGTTCCCATTACTGCAACGAGTGCAACGTATTGATAATATAGCTGCAAACATGACTTTGGGGCTCATTAGTTACGGTATGTTATTTATATGCAGCATTGCAGATACACTACGAAGTACACAGATGTTGTAGTCAAGTTACTTGACTAAAAGTCTGATTCAAGTCCAAGTCGCCTTTCCTCAAGTCAAAGTCTAAAGTCAAAGTCTAAAGCAGTCAAGTCACTCGATCGCCAGTCCAAAACTCTTGGATGAGACATAGCTTACACAGTATATGATAAAAAACAAACTCCACATTCATATGTCACTTCCCCTCCACTGGTGATCAGATCATACATTTACTGTAAGTCGATTCTAATAATAATACAGTATTTCTAGTATATAATTGCAGAATGTTTAAATGTATTTACATTAATTTGTTGTTTTTGTCTAGAAAATTACAGTAACCTTTTTAGTTTCATTAACATTATCAAGTTCCAACTTAGCTTTGGCTGCTGTCGTGTCGATAAAGCCTTCCAATTTACATCTGATGGGTTATCTTTATGAATTGCTTCCAAATGTTTTACTTGGTTCTCTAGTTGTGTCCTGTTTTTTTGGGAGTCCTTTTTTTAAATGAAGCATATGAAATGATGTTGCCACGAGAAAAAAAAACATGAATCAAACTCAATGTCAGTTAGAAAAGATGTATTACATTTCCAGCTCTCAGCTTGGGGCTTGGGTTGGCTCAACATAATGTCAAGGGAAATCGGGCCATGATCTGAGATAACAATCTATCCTATGTCACATTTTGATACTAAGTGGAGTGGACGATACTACTTGGAATTAAGAAATAATCTAAAATTACTCACTCAATTTATAGAATTGAGTTTGTCTGACTTTTAGGAAGTCCAGGTTCAATTTCAATTCTAGAAACCTCTGAGTCAAGGCCAAAGTCACAGATAGTTGAGTCCAAGTCTAGTCACAAGCCACAAGCTATGGTGATTGAAGTCAGACTGCTATGCAGTATATATGTCACAGGGTGAATGGAGAACCAGGTAGATTGAAGACAGAGCGCTCGTTTTTAGGCACGGGGCTTCGGGGCGAGGCGGGGCTTTTCGAGATAGGGTTTATTAGCGAGGCTCGCGAGGAGGAGGAGGAGAAGGAGGGCGAGGCGGGGGTTTATTACGTGAGGCGAGGAGGAGGAGCTCCTCCTCGCGAAATAAACCGTCCTCCTCCTCCGAGGAGGAGAAGGAGAACGCGGAGAGGCGGGGCTTTGATGTGCCGACGCGGACCTGTCTTTTGTTGTTCCCCCCCACATAGCAACCAGGAAGCTACGCTAGGGGAACGCTGAACACGCGTGCACACGCACACGCTTGTCCACGACGGAGGCGCGCCGACAAGTGGAGCTTGAGGCCGAGGAAGCGCGCCCTCGTGCCTCCAGGCGCGAGTGCCCGCGCTGACCGGCCGATGCTCCACTTGTCGACTCAGCGCCGTTTGAGTTGTAAACCGATAGGGACAGAATAGTTCTTTTCATGGATCACTGTGTGTGTGTGTGTGTGTGTGTGTGTGTGTGTGTGTGTGTGTGTGTGTGTGTGTGTGTGTGTGTGTCAGGGAGAAAGTAAAACAAAAGCCAGAACACAATAAAAGTATCTTAACAGTCCTGCTTTCAATAAACCAAAAAAAGCATGAGCGTGTGTGTGTGTGTGACTGTGTGTGTGTGGTCGCAGCCATATATGTTTGTGCACAAGCCTGGCTTGTGGCTCCCTCTAGTGTTGCTTCTACAGAATTGCTGGGTGGGTGGTAAAAACGAACGCGCCTTCTTCAATCTACCTGGTTCTCCATTCACCCTGTAACATATACATGCAGTATTCTTTACGTCTAGGGTTGTCACGATCATGAAACTGTAGTTGACAATTAATTGTCATACAAATAATTGTGATTAACAGTTTAATTGTGTTTATGGCAATGGAAATTAGAACATATTAATAGAAATTACGTTTCTGTTTGCCTTTAGGCTTTGTAAACAAAAATTGCACAGGGCAGATATGACATAAATAGCCTATTACTGAAATATGCAAAGAAATTACTGACTTTGACTAGTACCAATAAGAAACAATGTACTATGGCATTTTTTATTTTAATTGGCAACAATAGCTGATCGACATTAGCTTGTAGATCTGTTATGTTTGAAAAAAATGTTTTAGAATGTTTTGACCCTAAATGCCCAAAATAGAGACGCTAGGTTGGAAGTGGTTAAAAGAGCATGGACAACAAAGTGAAAATACGACATTTCTGTTCATTTAATCCAGCTGTGTTTATACAGGTGAATGAAAACGATTCTAAAGATTATGCAAAATAATTGCAATTAGCTAAAAAAAATTGCCATCAGACGTGTATGTAATAATTGTGACAGGCTTAATTGCGTCTAAAGTAATGTTATGTATGTGTTTCAGGTCCTGAGCAGGCAGATATGTGTGAGCTCAGCCCTCCACAGGAAGAACCTGGCTGCAGCAGGACCAGAGAAATTCACGGCGGAGTTCGTCCAGAAGCAAGTGGAGGAATTTAACGTCGGGAAACGCCACCTGGCCAACATGATGGGAGAAGATCCAGAGAACTTCACTCAAGAGGACATTGATGTAAGCAGTGCTGTAGTGGTGATTTTGTTAACTAGTGGGATGCTATTTTAATGATGTGTGATTCATTTTACTTAGGTTTACAAGTGCATAAATAGTAGGAAACGTGTTTGATGATTCACCAGGAGCCTGGATGGCTTGATTCTAGGCTTAAAATTATTTATGTAAATATTTTTGGAAATCTCTATGGGAAAAATGAATGGGCTCTGGATCGGTGGAACCACAAAATGGCCACCACTGCTATGCCCTGTAGGAAATGACTAGTTTTTACCCTGCAGACGTCACCTCTGTAATTTAGTTCATGAATCCATGAGCCACTGTTATCCAAACATTCTCTTTGGACTGCTTCAGGTGTGAATGGTTGTTTTTGATCGAAACGCGAGGTAGACGCACTCTCACGGGTCTGCACGTGTCGTGCACATCTGTGCATGCGCGTGCTCCTGCTCAAAACACTGGCGGGACGCCGTGTTACAGCACGCAATGAGCACTGCACCACTGGATGTAAGAGAGTCAGAGACGCACACAAGAGACCTGCAGTGTGTTTTTAAAAGTGTGTTGTTCTTATCATAGAACTAGCATTGAGGTTTTTGCAGTATTAGGTTAATATATCTAAGTTTTCTAAAAATAGTTATAATATATCAAATTAAATATTCAGATACCAAATAACACATTCCTATTTTTTATGTGTCTTTCTACTTCTTCTACTTTCTATGACTTTTGAAGGAATAAAAAAAAGAAATTGAGGCTATGATTTACTATAATGAGTGCACAAAATACTATTTCTTACCTACAATACCATATATAAATTTTGCTCCCATGTTATGGTTAATTAGACTTAATTCCCTCATTTTGTTACTTAGAACGCAGGACATAGCCTTCATTGCACTTTCCCCTGCTCTGTCTACCTGCCCCTCACACACTCTCACTCAGCCAACTCTCCTCCAACCCACACACCCTTTTCTAACCTTGCCACTGCAGACCACAAGAGATGTGGCTTGGATTTGCTGTACTCTCTCTAGAACACCCAGGGACACTCGCAGCAAAACCCAGCCACATCGCAGACGCCGGCCCATTCGGTCATTTGAGTGTCTGCCATATCAACTGCCATGGGGAATCAGGGTTTGATCCCGGAGACTGAGCCTGAGAAACTTCTACCACATCCGGTTGCCTCAATATATAATGTATAAATTATAAAATTCTGGCTAAATTTCCACTCCGGTGTTCGGTAGCTTTCAATATCTCTAGTTCTCTTTTTCTTTTAACCACAGACCCACCCACTCAGGCATGTTCATATTTGGTTCCTATTCTACCGTCGAGCCATCAATGACTATTAACATTTCCATTTAAAATGAGCATCCCTATTTAGTAATGCGTCATTCAGAGGCTTAATGAGGCTATAAAGAAAGCATTTTAAATAATCCATTTGATGTCTTTTCACCAACAGCCAAACTTCTTGCCTCTCTGTTAATCTGCCATTATTCGCCCCTAATGAGACAGAGACTGAATGCCTCGTGCTGTTAAACCATGTTAGACAGCCACTGGACCCCAGATAATTCTCCCAGCATCCAGCTGATGTGCACGCATCAGTGTGCCGGCTGTGTTCCTGGCCTGCCTACGCTGTCAGCTGTTGCCATTAGTCGCTTGCACCGGCACTGGCCAGGAGGGGCCAGCACTGGGTAATGTGCTGTGTCAGGGATATTAGTGACGCCCTTCGCAAGGGCTTGATGTACCTCATTGCGCGTGGCGTTGTGCACCAAAAATACCCGATCTACAAGCTCATAAAGCGTCGCAGCACGATGCGTTGTGAGCTTGTATATCGGGTATTTTGGGTGCGCGTCACTGCTGCGCAATTAAAAGAAGCAGTCCGGCGGCTACACATGCGCACACCCACAAACTCACACACACATACATAACTATTTCAGTTTTCAGCAATAAATTAACCCCCATTTCTCCAATTATTTAGCTTGATTTTCCCCACTCCCCGCTCTGGCCCGTTCCCCGCAGACGTAATGAAAAGAGTTGTTAGCGGCAGGCTGTGTAAGCCGAACTGACGGCCGCGGCGGCTAGCGCCCCCATCCTCAGATGTTTGGACAAGACGAGTAGAAATTGGGGAGGGCTTGGAGGGGTGCAGAACAGGGCACATGATGCCCCATGCCCAGTGCCACCTGGTTGGAGTCCAAGCTCCTCAGCCATGACAGGCCCAATTAACTGGCTGATGAAGAACTCCCAGGAACCTATTGAATTATTTAATTTTTTTAAATTTTTTTTTATTTTATTTTTACGACTAATCTGTCAAAGTTGAACCGGTGGTTATAAGTAAAGATTAATCAAACACAGAAGTGCTGTGGGTTGGGAACATATTCTGTCACACAAAGCTTAGGATTGTGAATCACAATTGTTGGAAGGTAGGTAGGTAGGTACTAGATAGATGGATGGATGGATAGATAGATAATGTGTAGATAGATTGATGTCTGACCATTTGCACTCAAATGTGCATTATTGTATTTTAATTACTACCAATTCGGAATGTCAGAACCGTCAAAAGAAAATGTCCAGGTAATGTCAGCATGCACACATCTACAGTATGTCATGCTACAGGTTCTAAGACCTGTATGTTCTGCTCTCGGTTCTTTAATCAAGGTTAATTATCCACTTATTTTATACTTCATTGTGCGATGGTGTTGCGGGTCGAAAAGGGCAGATCTGCTATGTGAGCTTGTAGATTGGCTCTTTTCACTTCTAATAACATGCCCAAAATAGCGACGCCATGGGTTGAAAGTGGTCAAGAATAGAACAGGTTTGCATCAATTGCAATTTACATCAAGCATCTTTATTGTTTTTTTCCCTTTTTTATAATTGCTTTCTCCTGCACTTTTTGTTGTGCTTTCCAGGCGTTCAGTAATGTCTGTGAGGTTGAGATGTGTAAGCATTGAAGTGAGCGTCCGCGTTGGTTCTTTGGCTGTGCGATCGATTTTAATTGTGTCCTCTTTTCCTCAGACTCTTTCCATCCCTGTGTTGTTGTCTCTGTTCCTCTTCTGCTGTCTCTTTACTCTTTTTTTCATTTTGTATACAATGTATCCCTCTCTTTGTCACTTTGTCCCCTGGGCCTCTCTACCAGATTGTGCAAAGGAACAGGTGTTCCCTCATCTGTTCACCTCTTTGCCGTCGTCTTCTCAACTAATTTTCTCTCTCTCGCTCTTGCTCTCTCTCGCTCTCTCTCTCTCTCTCTCTCTCTCTCTCTCTCTCTCTCTCTCTCTCTCTCTCATATATTTATATATATATTTATTCAATGTTGTTCTGTCTCTCGCTGTCTCACTTATTGACATGCCTGTACACAAGTTACACACACCTCCCTCATCCTGTCACCTCCACCCTTCCCCACTCCTTGCTGTCTTGACAAACTTAAAAGTTGAAACCTGCTCCGTCCATGAAGCACCTGCTTCCTCACTAATGAGAGAGTTCACGTCTCTCTCTCGCTCGCACGCACACACACACACACCTAAAGTACCATCTGTAGTGGTGCCTCTAATGACCTGCGCGTGCACACACACGCGTGCACATGCAGTTGAGTTGAGTCGCTGTCAGGCAGAAACCTTGTATCTCCATATTTTGACTTTTTATAGTTTTTCGTAAATTAATGTCCTACTTCGTTGTACAAGAGTATAAAAGTTGCCAAAAAAAGTCAATCTATAAGCTGTGAGCTTGTACATCAGCTTTTTTCCGGCTATTTCTGAAACATTTTGAAAGTGTTTAAGTGTGTCTGAGTTTTATAAGTATTCCACCAAAGAAAAGCATTAACAACAGCTTTCATTGGATTTTTTTTTTCCATTTCCTGAAAAGTAACAGTTTTGGACATACAAGGTTTCCACTTGACAGCGACGGTCTGTTGAACTCGGAGTGAACCGGTGGATGCAGCGTGTCCTCTGTTCAGTGTCATGGCTGCCAGAAGCCTGCATGCTGTTCACTGTGCCATCTCTCCTCTAACTCTGCCCACTATGGGAGCATCTCCATCCTGCCCGCTGCGTGAACTCCGCACGTAGCTTTGTGTTGCTCACCGTGTCAGCGCGCCGTAACTGGTGTTCGCTGTCGTCTTGTGCGCGTAGGTTTTGCATGACCTCTTGTCACTGGCGGAGTTTGTCATCGCCGCCGTGACCTGACAGTGAATCTCCTCACCAAACGGCGTTTCATCTGTTATGTTTTGTGTGTGTTTTTGTCAGGGGTTGGGGGGGGGTCATGTCATGTCATAGTAGGTGAACATTCTGCGAAAATAGCAGATCGGCAGGCTCGAGCTTGCAGATCTGCTGTTTTCAGCAACGGGAAAAAAGGAGGGGAGCAAGTACAGAAACCTGGGGGACCACATTAAAGTCCCTGAAAGAAAAGAAAAAACGTTTTGTGCAGTCTACTTTGAGATGTTCTTTTCTCTTTTTTTTTGTGTGGATAATAATCTGTAATTCTCCCCACTCCCCAGAGGTCCATCACCTACCTCTTCCCGTCCAGCTTGTTTCAAAAGAAGGCCAGGCCTGTAATGAAGGTAAGAGTACACACCAAGTCACATACATTATGTATTGATCTTGACTTGTAGAGACGTTTACTGTTGTTTTCTGTCCTTCTCAGCATCCAGATGAGATATTTCCAAAGCAGAGAGGTACGTGATCTTTGCACAAGTTTTTATTCAGAAAATAAATCATATACATGAACATGTACTTGTACATATGTGCCAAAAGGCTTATGTCCATTTGAGTGCCACATATTGGGGCACTCAAATGAGAACATTCTGAGTTGGGGGAACTCAGAAGTTTGAGAACGTGCTTGATTATGAATAAAGTGCAGGGAAATGCTTTAATTTATCGAACTTGGTGTAGGTAACGATTCTAATCCATGAGACCTGCTCTCAAAAAAAGAAACAAATAGTAAATAGTAAAATATATAGTAAATACCGTATGTCTTGAGAGGTGCAGCCTCCGAATGTCTGCATCTTTGTGATGTAATGTGTAAAGTTTTTATGTAAAATATTGATCTATATAATGTACTACACTATATACAACTTGAGGTTTATTTTTTCTATGAGACTTCCTTGTTTATTTAAAATTTCAAATCACATTTACAAATCACGTAATTTACTGAAACTGAGATGCTGACAAAGCTCTGACTGTGCTTAAAACCTGCCTCAGTTTGGCTTCTGTAAACCAATTCGAACACTGTGTTGAACATTGAAGAGTTAATAACAAAAATGCGTGCAATCCATTAGCTCAGCTCGTTTGTGGTTCTTCTCTTTGTTGCATTCCAGCTGTGCAGTGGGGAGCAGACGGTCGGCCCTTCCACTTCCTCTTCTATACGGGCAAGCAGTCCTACTTCTCTCTGATGCATGTGAGTACACACACACCTTACAAAAAAGTCCTACTACTCTGCATGTGAGTACACACACACCATACAAAAAGTCCTACTACTCTGATGCATGCGAGTACACAACACCATGAAAACAGTATCAAAGAAAGAAAGGCGAGGAGGTTAGGGTGAAGCGTCTTTCAGGCCCAAGTCATCCCCCTTCCCTCCCACAAACCCCCCATGCCCAAAGCATTGTACCTTGCTCCTGGCCCCCTTTCATGGCCAAAGTGACTGACAGAATGCAAGTGGCCCGCGTTGTCCCAAAGGGACGGTATGCTGTCACATCCTGTTCTTCACGCACAGGGCTACAGCTGAATACAGCCCGGGTGTAGGAGAGGTTGCTACAGGGAGAAAGTGGGCACGGGGGGGGGGGGGGTCTATGGAAGATAGGTTAAGATGCCGCCTCTGAAAGCCACGCCACCCCACCCCCCACCCCAGCTGGACTGAGAATGAAATCCCATGAGAGCTTCCTCTTGTGTATCCTGTCTCCCTCTGCTTTCTTACTGTCTGTTGGAATAAAGGCAAAAGATGCAAATAATCAAATAAATCTATGATTATATAGCGAGATGCAAAAAAGAAAGAAAGAAAGAAAGAAAGAAAAACTTATAATAGAAATAAAAATAATCAACACCTAAAATAGAAGGAGAAATCTCAACCCAGAAGAAATCTCACCTCTTGCACTTGAGCGCAGGTGCATAGGGAGAGTGGGGGGTGGGGGAGGGGGCTGTATGTGCATGAGTGAGCGACGCAGACAGTTTATTATTTTTTTCTATTTGGCGGTTTGGAAATCGTGTTTGAGGCGTGGCACGCCTGGCCCTTTGGACATTAATCCGACCTCGCGGATCGCATGCACCCTTGTCGGGGAATTGGGAACCCCCCACCAACCCCCCACCAACCCTCCAACCCTCCCTCACAGAGAGATGGAGCGCTTCACCACCACGCAGTCCTCCTGACAGCTGACAACGGCTCTCACACACTCCCTCTGCCATCCTGCATTTACCACTGTTGACCCTGTCCAAAGACCCATTTTGTCCAACACCGTTTAGCTCGAGTGTCTCTGTGTGTTTGTGTAGGTGGTATCAAACGGAGTCTTGGTCCAAGCCCACACACTCGTGTCATTCTGTGTCTGCAGCGCGCACACACACACACATACACACACACACACATACACACACACGCACTCTATTGTGCCCTGCAGCAGCCTGCTCTCACCCCCTGCTGTTGGTTTAAATAGGTATGTCAGACATGTCTGGGACGCCGTGCTGCCTGTCTGTCTGTCTGTCTGTCTGTCTGTCTGACTGCAGGCCCTCTTCTCTTCCTGCCTGCACTCTTTGCTCCCCGTCTGTTCCCCCCCCGTCTTTCCTCTCATCCTCGCTTTTCACCTCCTCCGAGTCCTCCCCTTACGTTTCTCGCTCCTTGCGTGCGTATGTTTTGTTTTCCGCATAGAATGCTATCACAGACTAACGTGTGTGTGTGCACCATTGCACAATGCAGACTCCAATACAGATACACCAACACACTCACTTATATACTGCATCCACACACACACACACGCGCACCACAGGAGTCCTGCCAGGAGAGGGCAGTGGTGTGTAAAGTGGACCAGCGGTTCACTGATCTCCTCTGGTCGTTGTGGGTCCCAGCCAGCGTTGCTTCATTAACCTCCCTCACCGCACCGAGTCCTTTATAGACGGAGCCCCTTGGGAGCCACACGTATAACCCCCAGCCCTGCCCACACGCTCCCACCACCACCCTCCGTTTTTTTAAATAGGGGTTGTTGTTTTTTTTGTGTGGGTTCGGGCGTTTGATTTCTTTTTATATATTTCACCCAGGAGGGAGACATTGATGTAAGAGACAATAGAGGTTGATTTAGGCCTTATTGGAGTTATACTCATACGGTGGGGCACTCTGAAAATAGCACATCTACAAGCTCACAAGCTTGTAGATAGGCAATGTCCGGTACGCGACACCGGTGATCAACTACGTATAAATCAAGCTTTAGGAAGCAGTGTGTGACTGACTGGTGGTATTTGATTACAGGCCAGCATGATTATAGTTGTGTTCCCGAGGCAAGCGGCTGTAACTTATTATGCCATTGATAGGCATCCAACCCTGCGCTTTTACCATACTAGTGACATGCGTGATACATTAACCACTTACGCCCTATTTTATACTTCATACACCACAGTGAAAATAGCAGATCTACAAGCTCAAAAAAGTGTTTCCTTCCTGATACATTGTGCGCTTGTAGATCTGCTATTCATGATATTTTTGCAAACTTTTGAAAAAATTGCCCAAAAGGGAGAGGCCAGGTTGAAAGTGTTGGCCAAGGACGTTACACCTCACGATCACAAATCCATATAGTTGGATAACTTTTATAACATATTACACATAATACTCTACATGGATGACACAGGCTTTCAAACCAAGACGGTTTCCCCATAATGATGTGCAAATCCTGGAAACTGAATACAGTGAAATACTAACCCAAGTAATGCTATGGCTTTTTGCACAGTAGGGCACGCATACGCCATTTAAATTGGCGCAGTTGAGTTCCAAATGCCTCAATATATTCCATTCCTTTTCCTAGTGAGAGCCCTGGACACCGAGGCTCTGCTGTGTATCTGGAGAGCCCAGGCTTTTATTAAATAGAATAGAATGAGTTAAGCTGTAGTCGTCTCTGTAACAGACTCGGTCCCTTTCCCTCTGCTCAGCCTTTCATCTAACCAGCCATTTGTATCATTCTCCGCCATTGTGGGGGCCTTGTGTTTGCAAACGTGTACCGCAAGCAACCCCCCCACCCTCCCTCATCCCCATTTCTTTTTTTTCTGGTTTTCTATTACTCTCTCTTTTTTTTACAGGAAAATTGGTTTTAGCTTGAGGTTTGCTTTTTTCTTCCAACCGCCTCTCTCTCTCTCTCTCTCTCTCTCTCTCTCTCTCTTCCCCCCCCATCTCTGTTGTCAGTCTGGGTGGAGGAGGATTAGGCGCACTCTATCAAGGAGAAATTAAACAAACATCTGGGTGAATAATTGACAGGGAAATGAGTTCTCAGCCAGGCGCTAGTCAAGGAGTGTGTATGTGTGTGTGTTGGGTGGGGTGGGGGGGGGACCGCTGCCTCTGGGACGTGACCGGCATGCCCGCTTTAATACCCGTCTTGTCTGTCTACCATTGTCGGATTACTTGTCTGTCTACTGTATATCTGTCCGTCCATCCGGCTGTCTCACTGTCTTGAGCTTATCACTTTCATCTGGCGGTGGCACAAACAGTGTGTGGACAATGAGATGCATACAGAGACGCATTCATTGCGTCTATCTGTCCCAGTCCCCCCACACACACACACACACACACACACACACACACACACACACACACACACACACACACACACACACACACACACACACACACACACACACACACACACCACTCCTGCCCAGGTCAGACCTGTCCTCCTAAATGTGCAGTTTGTGGGCTAAGTTTATATAATGCCTTTCCTTTTATTTTTTTTATTAAAATGTATTTTATTTATTTTTTAAATGTATATGATTTCCTGTGAGAGAGCCTTGGTCTTAATGTTATTGTATGGCTCTTTTATATCGTTGGTGTTTAGGAGATGTACAGTAAGGTCTTGAACCTCGAGAAGCACCAAGAACGTCTCAGGGCAAAGGGACTTTTCTCTCTGGATACCAAGCAGATGTAAGTTAATGCATATACACTCACTGTGATGTTTTATCCATTATAAAACACATGGGTCTCCAACTGTTTCACACTGCGACTCTGTGGAGTTTCCTCAGAACTTCATAGGTCCCGATATATAAGCTGTCGAGCACAATATTCCTTTGTTGAAATTGTCACAGATTCTGTCTGATCCTCTCACAACTCATTTTCGGTGCCTTGAGCGACTGGTCAAGAAATGCTGACCCAGTGCAGTAATGCATAATTCTTTTTTCACCTGATGCAGTCTTAATACATTATAGATCTATTTCATCCACTTAAACCATATACAGCATACTTCATTCACCCAAGTTTCCAAGGGGTCCATACTTAGCCTGGTAAACCCTCCCTCCAGAAATCTCATTTGTATTTTATTTCATGAGCGAGGACGCTGATTGGCTCGGTTATTTGGTAATGCACTAGAAACGCCCATACAAGCCTTCATGCCAGACTCACTCCTGGAATCAAATGGAAATGAGATTTCCGGAGGGAGGGTTTACCAGGCTAGTCCATACTAGGCTCCCTCCTTTTTTCCCTTGAAATCTTTTTGCCAAAATTAGCCGATCTACAAGCTCACAACGTGACCAAAGTGACCACCAAATTGCACCACATGTCAGATATTTAGTTGGAGAGTTTTAATGAAGTTTTATGGTCTTGTGTTGGGGTTAGGTGTATTGAGTCGTTACGGACAAAGTGACTTACTTTACTCACAGGGTTTCACATGGTCGGTTGTTTTTTTTTCCCCCCCAAGCCGTGGGCATATTCACTATTCAGGACACTTGAATTAGCAGAAAATCTGTGTTGTTGGGCATGTAATATAAGTCTGAATGACCTCACCACTGCACTGTGGGTTTCAGCGTATTCATCTGATCTTATCACTCAATTATTGTTATAAATTATTATTTTAACTAATGCCTGTTTTCTTGACTGTACTGAGCAAAAACTAAAGTCTACTGTGTGTGTGTGTGTGTGTGTGTGTGTGTGTGTGTGTGTGTGTGTCACAGTGCTCTAGGAGGCAGCAGATGGTTGATAAAGGAAGAGCTAGGCGACCTGATAGTGGAGTCCATCTCTGACCATGATGTAAGCATCTCCTCCTATCATCTCATCTCCTTCTCTTGTCTCCTCCTCTCGTCTCTTATCATCTCCTCCTCTCATCATCTCATTTCGTCTCCTCCACTTGTCTCCTCTCGTTTCCTCTTATCTCCTCCTCTCATCTCCTATCATCTCCTCCTCTCGTCACCTCCTCTCATCTCCTCTCATTTCCTCCTCTTTAATGGGTTAACCGTGTGTGTGTGTGTGTGTGTGTGTGTGTGTGTGTGTCCAGTATGCGCGCTTCATCCAGCTGATGGAGCGGATGCTGTCCATGCCCTACTGCGCCAACGAAGAAGAGTTCATCCTGCGCTATCGGCGGCAACTGGAGGTCCAGGCCAGCAAGCAGGTCATCCCGCCCCTGGAGAGGGACGACAGGGGCGTGGCCTACAGTACGGCAGAAGGTAGATAACAGCAGTGAACTTTGTTTTTTATTACACCTCTCATGCAGGGTCCCACACAAAAAAAATTGGGAAAAAATATACAAAAGAAAGAGTGGGCAAAATATATCATTGCTGTCGAGCAGAAACCTCTTATCTCCATATTTTGACTTTTTTTGTTTTTTCGTAATTTAACGCCCTACTTGATCATACTACAGCGTCACACAAAAGCATCAAAAGTAGTAGATCTACAAGCTCGACATGCGGTGCGACACGTTTTGAGCTTGTTGATCTGCTACTTTTTTTACTTTTGAATTTGAATCCTGAAAAGTAACAGTTTTGTTACTGAGTGGCCAAAATATATGTTAACATTTATTCTGGGGAGACCTTCTTTCCAGAATGTACAAGGAACATCATGAACACGCATTTAGCAATACCTAATTTTCCCCGGGGCAATTTTAGGATCAGGGCAAATGGGTAGAGTGGTACGATTGAACAATTAAGCGTGTAGTTAGGGTTAATTAAGGTTAAGGGGCTAGGGAATTAATCTAGACATTGAGAAAGGTGGTCTTCAGAAGCATTCTGTAGCAATAAAGGTGTGTCTGTGCACCTTCAGGGAGGAGGAAGTCGTCCAACAGCTCAGTGGTGATGAGAGACAGCGGCTCTGGATGCGTCACGGTCAACGGTCAAGAATACCTCCGTTACTTCTCTGTTCTGCAGGACAGGTAGGTCAAGTAGAGCTGGGCGATATGGACAAAATCTAATATCACCGTATTTTTGACCAAATACCTTGATATAGATAATAATATTGTATTGTGGTAATATAGTATTTTGATGATAATGTCATATTGTAACAACGTTTTTTCCCCAAACATAAACAAATACAAAAATAAAATGAGAAGCTCACAACGTGTTGCATCCTGGGCGTTACATACGCACAGATTGATTTGCATGCACACTCACTGTATCTCTCTCTCCCTCTGCCTCTCTCTGAAACATGCAGACACATGCATTATGTCTCTGTTTCTTTCTCTACCTCTCTCTCTCACACACACACACTTAACCACATGAACCCTATCGTCCCTATTCTGGGGTGAACATTTATTCAGTGAATATTGCAGATCTACAAGCTCTGTAGATCGTCTATTTTCGATGAAGAGATTCGGTGTAAAGGGAAAGCCCGTACATATGGGCGTATATAGGGTTTAAGTGGTTAAAAGGCAAGTTAGCCTCATTTTACCTAAACAAAACAAAAGTTTCTAGAAACATCAGGTTTTTCCACTTTTCATGACATAAGTTACGTTTATTACACAGTTGTGTGTGTGTGTGTGTGTGTGTGTGTGTGTGTGTGTGTGTGTGTGTGTGTTCTCATTCTCAGTGATTACAAGTCTAATTGGAGTAGAGGGGTTGCGATTGGTTGTCAGCACTCACTGACTGTTGAGTTTGACACGCCCTCATTCTGTCTCTCACTCACTCACTCACAAGCTCCTTGTGTGTGATTGTATAAATCACTACAGTGCTGTTGTTTTCTGACATTAAATTACCTGAGCCACCAGCCAGCATTGACACTGCTGTCCATTAAAGCTTAACCACTTAGTCCCTATATACTTTGTTGTAGAGCCCTGTATCAGAATCCCGTCGCACCAGACCCAAATCTTGTGGGTGCGGGTGATTTTGAAATACCCACAAAAAGTTTGGTGCCGGTTTGGAGTGGTTGGCTCTGTGAACGAAAAGTACAAGCAAAATGACTGCCAAGTGGGGTCAACAACGGCACTTCTTTCCTACTGGTTGATGTGCGGGCAAAGTTCACCAATGTTTAACTCCACGCTTCAGACACGTTGGACTTCACATGATGCGGCCGCCAACCATCACTTCTATATCCCATAGAATAGAAGTGATGGGGAAGCTGGTGCATATGAGCAAGGCACATTTGACCACCCCCTTAACGGCTTATTTCTCTCTCTTACCCTCCCTCCTCTCTCCTTCCATTCCTCCCCCTTCTCCTCCTATTCCTCTATCTTTTACCATCCCTCGTCTCTTATTCCAGGGAGCAGCTGATGTTTCCTCTGCAGTTCATGGGCATGCTGGGCCGCTTTGACCTGGACTGCACGGTGAGCGGAGGCGGCCGCTCCAGCCAGGCGGGGGCGGTGCGTCTGGCCATCTCCCGCTGTCTGCTCAGCTTCCAGTCCGAGGGGGACATGGAGATCATGAGACAAGGTATGCATGTTTGTCTTTTAGTTTGTTTATTTTTTCAAGTTCATTTTTGTATGACCACAAATGTGTTTTTGTAGTTTCCTTAACCACTTTTTCAACCTGGCGCCCCTATTTTGTCCATGTCATTATAGGCAAATATAACCCCCCCCCCCCCCCCCCCCTCAACTTTTCACAAATAGCGAAAATAGCTGATCTACATGCTCACAGATCCACAAGTTTGTGAGGTTGTAGATTAGCTACTTTTCGTATTTCTGCACAACGATATAAAATAGGGCTTAAGTGGTTATGGTTAATTTATGCATCACTCAACTTCCCCTCACTCATTAAAAATGACATGTTTTAAACTGACAAGTGTTTTTCTCACTCTCTCTCACTCCAGCTGGGCTGTTGACTCCGGACCCCAGGGTAAGAGAGAGGAAGAAGCCTGGGCAGGTTGGAGCACGCAAGAAGTTCACCTGGAAGAAACGATGAAGAAGAGGAAGAATAAATGTCACAAGAACAGATAGACATTCATTATGGACTGTGAAATTACAGAAACCTTGTATGTCCACAAATGTTATTTTTCAGGAAATGGAAACCTGTGTTCCAATGTAGTTATTATTTAGTCACAGCAATATAAACCATACAGGTTGACTGCTGACACCAACATGCATAAAGGCTCTTATTTAAATGTCATAATAACATTATTTTTGTTTCCATGTATGGTTCACTTCAACCATTTAAGCTATATCAATTTTAATGTATTTGAACTAAGGGAGCATCAGATAGTTGAATTATTTTGTACTACGTGCCTGTATTATTACAGGGAACATTCTCTGGGGCCCTGGACCATGAGGGGCCACGAAGGCCCTGGGTTCGCATTGGCTAATCTGTCGCTGCGTTTCCACTGCATGGTACCGGCTCAATTGAACCATACTGGCTTTTGGTACCAGGTACATTGTTTTCCACTGCCCTTCAGGGGCTTCAGTGCTCTCCATGGCTAACGCAGACCTGCCGTCCTGGACGACATGAACGGAAAAGAGGGTGTGGTGGGGTGTGCGTACGTTAGGTCAGAAGAGAGTGCAAGTGCTTCTCAACACGCTCCTTCCTTGGGTAGAACGGCATTGAAAAGAATCTTGGGCTGGGGAAGCTGTCCTCCTTTTGAGGAGAGGCAGGTGGCCGGTGTCATTGACCAGCTTAACCCATTAAGACCTGAGACGATTCTTAAAAAAAATCTAAATCCTAATAGTTTTTTGAAAAAAATCTATAAAAAGAATGTTCAAGATTTAAAAAAAAATAGCAGATATACAAGCTCGTAGCGGCACTCGGTGCCGCGCTATGAGCTTGTATATCTGCTATTTTTGAATAGCCAAAGAAATCTAAAGTGACACAGATGCGTTCCAGGTCATAATAATTTTTGGTATCACCTCAGCTCGCTTGAACCCTTAACACAGGTGATGGCAAAAAGGTATCCGATACTATTTACAACTTTTCCCTATGGAAAGGAAAAAAAGACAAGTAGAGTTGCGTCAAGTTAAGTCGGTACCATAGAGTGGAAGAGCACCATAATTATCCATGATATCAATTGGAATATGTAGTCATGTAGGCAAAATAATCTGTTGCAAATGGGGGGCCACAGTTTCAGGGGCAAACAACTACTGTATGTACACTGTATTATGTACAGGCAGTAGTTATACTGTAGTAATGTACGTGCCTTCCTGTACTGCAGGCAGACATGACCATGCATTCAATATACATGGACAAAAACCATGCGTTCAATACATGAACACAGTCTCAAATGTCAGCATACATCCTTTTTCATGTAATAACTGTAGTTTACTTCAACAGCCACTGGAGGTCAGTGTATGTCAAGGAATGAAAACAAACCCGTTTCATCACTGCTTGGTTATCAATGTGTTGACCATTAAATTAAGTTTTTCATATGGAAGATGCATTGTTATTTATCAATACAAACATTTAAGTCTCATTAGTGCAAATACAAATTGCACCAGGAATGTTTTTTTTCTTTAATACCTGCATTCTGCGTTTTTTGAACAACCAGTGAGTCGTTTCCTATGGGTGCAATTACACGTTTCAAACACAGAGTGGCGCCAATGTTTCAAATGAATCTCTCCAATCAAGCTGATTCTCTTCATAAATTTGAACTGATGTTGATTTAAAATACATGCTTCAATAAGACTATGTAGTGCGTTTCTTAATGAAAGGATGTGTCATTTAATATGGTGTTCGTAGATGGGCATAACCTAACAAATATGTTTGGGGTTTTGGAAACAGTCGAAAACAATTTACAGCCTTAGTTAACAATACATTCCCACAACAAGGATGTTTTTCATTATTTGTCTAATTGGAGCAGGACTGGACAGGTGTGCAGTGGTGGAAAAGGTACTCTTAATTTTTTTTTTGAATAGAAGTATCAATATGCCATGTAGAAATACTCTGTTACAAGTAAAAGTCCGGTATTAAAAATGTACTTGAGTAAAAGTACATAAGTATTTGCATTAAAATATACTTAAGTACTGAAAGTAAAAGTACTAATTTTGCAGAATGTCCCATTTCAAAAGTTTAAAATTTATAAAAATGCTTTGAAAATAGCAGATCTACAAGCTCACAACTCGGCTATTTTCAAATAGCCTAAGTATGCATAGGGCTGAAGTGGTTAATGCATGTTTTGTAATAATAATCAAAATCTACTAGTAAAGTAAAAGTAACTAGTAAAGTTTTCATATTCAATATCTGACTCTGTGATGTAGCGGAGTAAAGGTTTTTTTAATTACTCCAGTAAAGTAAAAAATACCTTGTATTGTACTTAAGTACGGTACTTGAGTAAATGTACTCAGTCACTTTACACCACTGAGGACAGGTGCGCTCACCTTACAATCAATCAGAGAAGGGCATGTGTGGCTGGACGGGAGGGGGCGGGGCTGGTGGGTGTAGCAGCTCATTGGCTGATGCGGGTGTTACAGCAGGAGGAGACGGATTACAACACCGGTACCAAAGCTCACACACTACAGCACCGCCAAACACACACGAAATCACGGCGAGGGCATCGGGTAACAAGCGCGTTGTTGCAGCCTGCCCCCGCCTTAATAATAGGCTTTATTTATGCACAATTTTTTTCTCCCATCAAACCAACAATTAAAAAAAAACGTGTTAAAATCATGGAGGCACTGATGGCAGCGGCTCTGATGAAGAACCATCCGAATATCATCATGACGGACTGCAACGCCAACACGCTGAACAACGCGGAGCTGGAGGTGAAGAAGCTGCAGGCGCTCATCAGGAAGCTGGAGAAGCAGAACGAGCAGCTGAGGAGCCGGGCCAGCCCGCACAGACTGTCCCCTTCACCGCCTTGCATTGGTGGTGGTGGCTGCTGCCTGCCCACGCCGCTACCGGCCCTGCTGTGCCAGTCATCCTCCTTGTTGGGGTCGTACTGCCTGCATTCTGATGGTTCTGATGAGGAGGAGGAGCAGGATGAGGAGGAGGACGATGGAGAGCCCACGGTCCTGGACGAGGTGGACCTGCTGGACCTGGACTCCCTATTCCCCTCGGATGAGGAGGATGCTGAGACGTGGTAACTATTTGTTTTCTCCTCTGCACTGTAACTGTATCCATTATTGTTTTACTTTTGTTTAATGTCATTTTTATAATTGTAGTATTGTGTTCCCTTTTGCTTGCATGCTTTGTGTATAGCACCTTGAATTGCCTTGTTGTTGAAATGTGCTACACAAATACAATTGCCTTGCCTAATAAATATCCAACCATGTGTTGCTTGCTTCCCCAGGCGAAGAAATGATCACTTGTTTTAAGAAACCTTTAACCATATGGCACCGACTCAATGTGTGTTCTCGATCTATTTGATTAAATATTTATAACTAAAACACAGCCACACCTTGCTAATTACCAAAATTGTTTATTTGTCTCCAATATATTAATGTTCAAGTCAGAGGGGAAATTATAACAAAAATCGTAGCAGCTAAATATTATCTATTTATATTGAGCTGGAGGAGCCAAAATTGTGAAGTCTGGGGAGACGGGGTTCCATGTTAACCATCGCTGCAGCTCTTTGTTTTCAACGAAGTGTTGCACACTGCAGATTAAAAGTCAATTTGATTAGGCGGGCTAAGCTGCTCAAGTGTCCAGTAATGTGCTGTCCTGTCCCTCCCGTGTGTGTGTGTGTGTGTGTGTGTGTGTGTGTGTGTGTGTTGTCCTCTGTGCCCTCCATTGCTTCTTCCTCCATGTCCTGCCATAAGAGCAGTGCCACCTCACATCAGGGTGCAGGGGTAAATGCATCTATAATTCAGCGTCCTCTGTGCTTCCTGTCAAAGCCAATCAAGGTGAAAAGAGCTGAAAATGTGCTGTCAAAATAACCTGCTGCTTCGTGGGAACGGACAGGACAGCTTGGCCTGATGACCTGAAATCTGTCATCACATTACAAAGAGTTTATTCCTTGGCACAACGGTGGGCCTGGGCTGCTGGACAGTAGCAGACCAGAATTCCCATTAATTTGTGTTCTAAGGATCATACTGTGTTCTCACTTGTCAGTCACACACCGGCATTGTCCACTCTTGTGAGGATTGTCCTTTTTGTTTTTCTTCTGCCATGCTCTTTTCAACTTATTTCCCTCTCTCTCTCACTTTGCAGGTTATATGTGTCTTCCAAAGCCAGGATGTCGTGTGTGGACAGCCCCCTCACACCCGTGCAGTGGTGCAGAATGGTGCTGGACAGGCCCAAGTCCGAGGTGGAGGCCGTCAGACGCTCACTCTCACTCAAACTGGACCAAGGTACAGAATCGTTTCATTACCGACTAGTTTAGCCATACTGTACATGGAGTCTGATTGGTCACATTAAACTAGCAAAGACTGCAAAATTCACATGAAGGCAAAGAGTGATAAAAAGTAGAATAACAGTAAAAGGTGATCATCATGTTTGTAAACACCTGCGTGATGCTGAAAAGACTATACAAATAGATCACAAAAGGATCGTCATTTGCTAGACACTTTTATCCAGAACGTGCTTCTATGTGTTGAAAGCTTTCACTTTTCTCTTGGTATCCCTGCGTGCTCTATATTATGGATTATTTTAGAGTAAGTATTGTACTGTCATTTTAAACGGTGATCACACCTCTGCCCTTTTAACCACTGTGGGTGTACAGAGGACTACAGCGCTTTAGAAAGCTCCCTTTATGGGATTATGTCTCCTGTATAAACAACCAAACAAAACGATAAGGTTGTTGACCGTGACATAACACTATCAACTACGGTACCCTCCGTCATGATGGATTGATTGTCTCTGAGGTGCGAGTCCCTCGATTTCTGCTGACTGTTGCATAAAATCCATGCGAAGAGTCGTATATTATTTTTATTTCTGGCCGTGCAGGATCACAAACAGTAGAGTGGTTTACTGCAAAACAAACCTCAAAAGCCTTATTACATATGTAACCCGCATATTGGAGGTATTATTTATTTTGGTTGCATGTCAGATTTCTCACCAGTGTGATTGGTTTAGTGTTTTGGCTGAAGAGATGGCCAACAAATCCTCAAGCAGTTGATATTGGGCCAAATGTATACGTCAACACATGAACATGTTGCTCAACATAAAGTACGCGTTTTCAGCGGAGGAAATTGTAGAGGAGCACAATCATGCAACAGAGTATCAATAGTCTGTTTACTTTGACTGACCTGGTTACCTGAAACTTGTAGTTTAGCTTTTGTTGATGTCTAACCATCTACTGGGCGGCAGTGGCTCAAGAGGTAACACGGCCGTCCTGAAACCAGTTTGATCCCCAGTTCCTCCTGGCTGTGTGTGGAAGGGTCCTTGAGCAAGACTCTTAACCCCTAACCTCTCCCGATTAGCTGGTTGGTACAGTACCCTGCATGGTTGCCTCCACCGCCGGGGTGTGAATATGTGTGTGTGTGTGAATGGGTTGTGATTAACAAGTCTACTTTGGCTTCTAATTTAACTTTGAGCTTGCCTTTTAATAGACTTTCTAAGCAACACCAAATAAGTATTTCTGCAACCCTACTTATCAGCCAATGCTACTAATTCGTAGACATTTATTTGAATGTTGCAGAGAAATGGTTTTGTGGATTGAGTTGGCTGATGCGAACGGATAAGGGGGCACTGGAAGGCCAATCTCAAATAGGAGCTTTGTATAGGAGCTACAACAGGTAAAAACATCCTTTTAATTTGTTTAATTTCCCTAAAGGAATATCAGACCACTGACATGGCCTCCTTCAGCTTTCATCACATTTCATAAATAGATGCCTATAAGCACAAGTACATTTCAGACCTGTGGGAAACACTGGTGTTTCCCACAGGTCTGAAATGTACTGTGCGTGGTGAGGGGGGGGGCTTCACCTGCAACGTCAGCAGTTTCTGACAACATCAGGGATCCCTGTATCTTCTCCACCTTTAGTCTATTAGTCATAGGGTAGAGGGTACCGCACTGGGTACTCTGATAAAGGGTGCAACTGGTCTCGTACAACGGCTAATTTCAACGTCTTGCATAGTTCACAAGTAGGTCGGTGCCTGTTTATAAATAACCCCTTGATTGTAATTATCTATTCTAACGGGTAGCGCACTGGGTACTCTAACAACGGGTACAGCGAGTACTCTAGGAACGGGTACAACGGGAATTGCATAACCGGGTTGTGCATGCATTCCCAACTAGCATCGTTCTTTACTTGCATAATTTCCGACTTGCGTGGTGGACTTGAGTGTGGGCGAGTAGGCCATTCGGGCACCGGTCTAGTAGAATATAAAGGTGATCACTCAGACTTAACTTCGTATTGATTTTCAGTGACTCTATCCTAATGCTGCGTTCACACTGACGGCAACAAAAGCAACAAAACAACCAAGCATGACAAACCACATGGCTACTAAGTTGCTTAAGCCACACTGTGATGTGAAGGTTAGGGTTAAATAGCACAGGGTTGGGGTTAACGGCAATAATTAGTTTTTATTCCTCTTAGGGAGCAGGTTTTATGGGCAGAGTGAAGGGCTGTGCAACTGGTGAAACAAAAACGTATGATCACACTAAACTTTGTGAAACAAAAACATGATTCACACTGAACTGCGTCATTGGAGCTCTGAAAAAAGTTGGAAGCCAGCTCGACTTCTTTTCTTGTAGCGTGTCACGCAGACTACAACTGACAATAAAGCTTTGTCAGACTACCAATGGTAGTGCCAGAGTGCTGGAAGTGTGATGGAGGTGACGGCTCCCACAGTCTCGGCTACATGTTTGGAATGAATGAAGACAGCTTAACAACCTGAAGATCTTAATGAGAGGAGATGGAGCATGACTCACCTGTGAGAGCAAGTGTGTTTGTGCACACATGTGTTTGTGTGCACCAGTGGTGGAGAAAGTACTCTGATGCTTTCCTTAAGTAAACCACAATGTAGAAATACTTTTAAAAGTCCTGTATTCAGAATTTTGCTTGGGTAAAAGTACAAAAGTATTGTTGTTAGAATATACTTCATATATATATATATATATATATATATATATATATATATATATATTATGTGCAAACGTGAAAGTATTCTAATTTTTCGAAAATAGCAAATCTACACACTCTAGCATGTAGATCTGCTATTTTGGAATAGACTACAAAATAGGGCTAAATTGGTTAATGTAATCTAAATGTACAACTTTAGTAACTTGCAGCAAAAGTTTTCAAACATTTGTAGTGGAGTAAAAAGTAAAATTTTACCTCTGAGTGGAGCAGAATTATAAAGTATTGAAAAACGTAAATGCTAAAGTAGAAGTACCTAAAGATTTTACTCAAGTACTTGACTAAATCTACTTAGTTACTTTCCACCACTGATGTGCTACCCCACATCACTGTTGATAGTTTGTATTACACTGTTGATCATGTGTATTTAGTAGCCTACCAACGCATGTGCTGATTAATGTGAGATTGATGCAGGCAAAACTAAACCCATTGCTTTATTTCCTGTGCTTTTTCAGTTTAATATAGCTGTCATGCTTTGGTTCAAAAAAGAAAAACATGATTGACTTTGCTGCATAAAGTGGAATTGTGAGTGGTTGATGGATTTCAGCTTCACTTGAGTTAACAAGTCTAACAATCTGTATTTGACAATGTTTTCCCCTTGCTATCGGTATTGGCCAATCTTTTTCTGTTATAGGTACAACCATAGTTTTTACTTCCCTCATTATGTTGCAAAGGAAGTTAAAAAAAGGGTCACAGTTGTCAGAATTCATTCAAGGGAACTTGAAAATTGCCTCTGCTGAGAGGCGTGTTGCATCAGAGGAGCTGTGTGTGTGTGTGTGTCTGGCTCTCCTACCATACACCACCCTCCAAATCTTAGAAGAGACTGCTTCTCCAAATGTTGCTGGAGCTAACGATGTGTTATTTCTTATTGATCTTAATGTTAGAGGAGGATGTTATGACAACAGTAGGTGGGGGACCTACTGTTGTCATAACATCCTCCTCTAACATTAGGATCACAGCCTTCATCCCTGACTTCAAGTCATAAAGAAGGAGCAACTTGTTTCAATCAATCAATGGAACTTTATTGTCACGTCACACAGTTACAAGGTAAATTAGGGAAGAGACCATAGAATAGAGAGGAAAGAACACATCAAAATGGCATAAGAAATAGCAGGTTAAGGTTTATAAAATCATAAAAAAGAGCATTGAATGTTAAATCACATTCATTAACCACTTGACCCCTAGCGTCCTTATTCTGAGCATGTCATAATAGGCGAACATTCGTCAAAAATAGCGTAGCAAACTGTGGGCTTGTAGACTATTTTTGCCTATTATGAAATGCCGGTTGGTGTTAGGATTTGGTGTAGAGGGGAAAAAGGAGGGTGGGGAGTGTAGACTCATGTGTGAAAGAGATGTTTTGCTGCATAAACATGTAAATCATGTGTGACCATTCTACCGTACAGAGTACATCACTTCTAGAAGAGCCCTGTTCCCCAGCGTTGTTGAATAACAGCTTGTGTACCTGCCGTTTTAATCCGCTCTCTATTGCTCAGAGACGTTCCTTTTTAAATATTCGGGTCAGGAGACATCAGTGTCGACTTGGTTACACCGGCAGAGCAGCTTGTTGCATCAAAGGAGGCGAGCATGCACTGATCCCAGTGCATCGGCTGGCTGCAGTCATGTACCTTTTTAACCCATTAAGACCTGAGGCCCATTCTACAAATGTCTTCTATCCTAACAGTTTTCTGAAAAACCTATGTGCTCAAACTCGAGGACCCCCAAAATTATATGTATTTGGCTGCCGACCCCCCATCTCAAAATTATTGTTCCAGGGACCCCCAGAAGCAAAGATATGAGTAAAAAATGTTTGCTTTAAAAGAATATTTTTCAAAAATAGCAGATCTACAAGCTCGTAGTGCGACACGAAGTGACGTGCTATGAGCTTGTAAATCTGCTATTTTTGAATTGCCAAAGTATAATAACGGCTAAAGTGGTTAATATCTAAAGTGACACAGATGCTTTGCCGGATTTAATGGGTTAATTGCGGGCTCAGAACCAGCCTCCCACCAGCTCGGCCTAGTATCTGTGCGCCCCGCGGTAAGACTCTTGCGAAGCCCATCAGACCCAGTGAGCCGTTGCCATGGAAACCATGCTTACATGAAAGGCATGCACCCCTCTTTCGATTGCTGAGTGGCTTATATTCACATCGACGGGTACCGGAGAGGCATCTTCCTCTGCCGTCTGCAGACGGGTGTGGGTTGAACAAAACGCGCGTGCGTGCATGCTTGGCTGCACCCCGCATACATACAGGCACGCATGCATTGTATGTGCACATTATTTTGCATTGCACGCACGTACTCGCACATAAATATAAAGAGATATGTGATAGGATTAGCAATGCGGTACATTTTTTAAAAATTCATCCTTTCCCTTCACTAGTAGAGGTCTGTTTTTTCAATGTTTATTAATAGTTATCCACTTGAACCCTAGCATTCCTAATTTTGTGGACTATTAGCTGAAAATGGCCGATCTACAAGTCCACAATGATTCGCAATGCATTGTGAGCATGTGGGTCGTCTATTTGCAGAGATTTGGTGTAGAGGGAACTAGGAAAAGTGCTCCTCAGAGCACAGGTCTCCGCCAGGTCAGGTAGGTTATTGTTGGCCAGCAATGTTTGGAATGGCCAATCAGGATGGAATATAAAAAATTGGATGGATCCTTCTTGATCATTGACTAGAGATGATGTGTATCGATTTGCGTGATGTTTGGACAAAATTTGTAGGATAGATGGATATATATATATATATATATATATATATATATATATATATATATATATATATATATATATATATTATTATATATGGTGGCGCTATAATAGGGCAATGTTAAAAGGGTGGCATTTGTTCCTCAACATAGTGCAACTGTGCGTGCAAAGTTTCACCGCACTCAGAAGCTGTGTTCATGATTTGCGGCATTTTTGTCTCTGCCAGGCCGAAGGCATGGCAAGAATATGTTTTGCACCCTGTCCGTCCGTCCTTCTGTCTGTGAACAGCTAATCTCGGGCACCGTTGGCCTGATCGCAGCGACTCTTTGCGCACACACTCCCTGGATGCCAATTCTGAACCTCTGCCCCAAATTGTTTACATTTTTCACATGGGCCTGTTATAGCGCCACCAGGTGGCCAATTCTACCTGACCTGGCGGAGACCTGTGCTCCAAGGAGCACTTTTATCTAGTGTTCAAAATGGGCCACTCCTGCAAACTTTAGATGTCAATCTTAGCCACTCAGGATAGAATATGAAAAATCAAACGGATCCGTCTTGATCACATGACTATAGAGATCATGTGTACCATTTGCGTGAAATATTGATAAAATCTGAAGGAGTAACATCCAAAAAAAGGCAGATGTTAAAAATGCAGGGCAAATGTTTTTCCTTATCCTCTAAGTGTGAGTGCAGATACAAAGTTACAGATTGGTGCAGTTATAGGTAAAAACACAAATCGGCCTGTTATAGCGCCACCATGAGGCTGATTTGAAAGATTTCATTTCTTCCTCTGCCTAGTGAGACTGTGCATGCAACATTTCACGGAAATCGCACGCTGTGTTCATGAGGCATTTTGTTCAAAACAGAGCGCTCCTGCAAACTTTGGAAGCCAATCTTAGCCAATCAGAATGGAATATGAAACATTTGTAAAATGGTGCATTTATATAGATTGTGCATTACATTCACCCATTCACACACGCATTCATACACCGATTGCGGAGGAAACCATGCAAGGCACCAACCTGCTCATCGGGAGCAATTAGGGGTTCAGCGCAGTGGTGTGGTCTAGGTTTTTTTTCGGAGGTATACGATAATCATTCCCTGCACGAGATGCGCATGGTCGTATACGCTAGCACGTTTTCAATGGATGAAATGGTTAGTAGACTGTATACGCTTTTTCCCCAAAAAATCTACACTGTATACGGCGTATACAGCAGGACACGGTAGAACACACCACTGGTTCAGCGTCTTGCTCAAGGACACTTCGTTTTGCAAAAAGCGGCCTCCTGGTGGTGCTATAACGGGCCCATGTGAAAAATGTGTGGCAGAGAGTTCTGCTCTGGCATCCAGGGAGTGTGCACAGTTTCGCTGCGAACAAGCAAACAGTGCTGGAGATTAGCTGTTCACGGACGGACGGACGGGGTGCAAAACATAGTTTCGGCCATGCCTTTAGGCCTGGCTGAGACAAAGAGTGGACCAAGTATAGAGTCGACCCAGGGCACGTTTAGAGGGTGGTTAAATATTATATTTAAACTATTGTAAGTTTATATCGGCTTGTGTGCGTGTAGCAGTATATGTCCATTACATTACTTATGTTAAGTGTGTGTGTATACATACCATAGACTGTAAAAAATTAATTGAGAGTGACGCCATTGGTTTCTAATGGACTGTAAATGAAGCCCATTTGTCAACGATTTCAAATCCGCCATCTTTCTATATCGCGTCATATCTAAGCAACCGGAAATTAATGCTTGAGTCTAAAGTTCGTCAACAACCCACCCACTTGAATAGGGAAATTCTTTCTGACACCAGCAGGGGTAAAACGGCGAAACTACAGGCCATTCATATGAACCGTCACTTCCTATATAGACTCAATTTCAAAGCCGGATGCTGGGACTTTTATACACACACACACACACACACACAGTACTATGTGTACACAGTCACCTGCACTGTCATTGTCCTACATCTTGTAAAATGTCATCGCCCTTGTTTCACGTGGCACCTTAACCCAGAACCAGTTCTTGTCTACACACTGGTACTAATGGCTTGATTCTGAGTGATGTACAGGCAGCAGTACTCTGCCACCTCACATAACAGTGAGTACTGTTTGTACTGTACCTGGCACTGAGTGTCTCTGACAGACTCTTGTCTTTGCCTGGCTGAACGGGGCTTTGTCCTCTGTGCCGAGCAGAGCAGATGTGCTGCTGTGACAGGAGCGGATGAATGGGGCTGATTTGTGGCAGTTGCGCTACTGTGACACCATGAGGTTATGAGGGAACTGCTGCCTGCCGCACTCTGTGTGTGAGTGTGTGTGTGTGTGTGTGTGTGTACACAGTACTTGTGTTACTATACTTGTGAGAGGCAAATTACCCCACAGGTATTTGTAGTAGAGTTTGAGAAATAAGGCATTGTGACGATATTTCCTGGTCCTCACAAGAGAAATGGATATTTTTATGGTTAAATCTTTTTTGAGTTAAGCTTACAGTTTAGAAATGATCCAGGTTGGCGTTAGGATTAGGCATTTAGATGTTAGGTTTAGGGGTCAGGGTTAGCGTTGGAGTTATGCCAAACCTAAATGTGTCACGCTGTGACACACTGTGAGCTTGTAAGTATAACTCAGGCTTTGGTGTTAGGTTTGAAAATGGCAAAAATAAAAGGCATTATTTATGAAATAAAACTTTTTGATGTACTCACACAACGTGTGTGTGTGTGTGTGTGTGTGTGTGTGTGTGGAAAACAAACATGTTGTGAGGACATTTGTTTGTTCTTTACTTTTCAATTCACACAGGTTTAGTTTTTTCTAATGAAATGGACTGCATTTTTATTAGTATTTTATATATACTTTCTCCAAAGCACTTTACAATTTATTTCACACTACAGGGGCAGAGGAAACCATGGAAAGCACCAACCTTGCTCATCGGAACTATTTGGGGCTTGCGCAAGGACACTTCAACCCACAGCCAGTAGCAGACATGTAGAGCTCGTTGTTGGGCATTATTGATATAAATAAGGGAATTGACCCTGGCCAGTGGCCAGCAATGGGTTTGCTTGGTGTTATTCCTTATTCTGGCTCTTTGTTCTATTTCGCTCTCTCTCTCTCTCTCCAGTCTCCAGGTGGCGTTCAATGTTTTCCAGTCCTCCTGCTGCCCCACCCTTTAATCGAGTAGCTGGCGTGCCTCTGCTCAGTTCATCCCCGTTGGCAAGAGCCTGCTCCACACCTCAGTTGTCAGAAAGACACGGTAAACCTTGTTGATTTGTGAAGGGAAAAAAATGAACCATATGACCTGACTGTTATGACAGTGGGAGTGCTGAACATTGTGCTGGGATGTGACGGTCGGGGACCACCTTTTCTAGGGCTGGGTGATGTGTGACATCAATATCATGATATCTTTTTTATCTCTTGTATCACAACATGGTGTATGTTGGCAAAATCACACGGTATCAAATTGATGTTCACTACGAATTGCATGGTGCTGCTATTTGTGTTGCCAAACAAAACTGTTTATCATGCTAAATTGGCACCAATTAATATACTGTACTATTCCTAATTTGGTCATTTTGAGTAAAATTATGTTCATCACAATCATCTCTTGGGCAACTAATTTGACATCAGAATATTGTCATGTCACATTACGATTCCACTGAAGTGTTCATGTCGAATTCTTTCCAAGCCTTCCTTTCTTACTGTCAGCCTCTGCATCAGATCAGAGGTGTCAAGGTCAAGTGTATCTCTGTCTAGCTCATTTATACACCCATTAATCCCGCCACTCCGTAGCAATATCAGAGCTTTATGGGTCCTTCGTGGTAAATGTCGCTATCAAAGTGTCGACTGTGATCTGCTGTGTATTATGACCCGTCACCTCTGTCTTCTCAGCCCCACCCCTCTCCTCCCCCGTCCATCCCATCCTCCAGAGGGCTGTGAGTCCCATGGGTAAGGAGACCGCTGCTCTGTCTGACAGGACGCCCACCTTCTTCCCTCACCTAGGCAACCGCAGTAAGCCTCGCCCCCTCCAAGCCTCAGTTTCATGTTGTGTGTGTTTGTTTGTTCTATGCGGTCTGTGGGGAGGGCTCTAGCTTAATGGGGTGCATTTAGAAGATGCTGTTAACCAAGTGACTTAGAATAAGTTAGGTAAATGCATACATCAAATGCAGAGAGACTCTAGTGCCTCAGTAAACCAGGATCATGAGTAAACCAAGAATCTAGCGTAAGTCTAAACGATGCACTATCAAAATAATAATCTATATTCTATACATTGAAACTATAGGATACCAGGTAAAGGATGAACCTAGCATCTGTCTAAATAACGTGCTATCTAAATTGAAACTAGAAAAAACTAAACAAAAGCCTAAGTAACAACATTTAGAACAAATGACCACAGTCTGCATGGTCGTAGATTTAGTACAGAATTCTATAACGGTCTATAGTCTATACTGTAGGTGGGGAGAGAGAAATTTATGGACTCTGGACTCCCCTCAATGACCTCCTGAAGGTCCCCAAACCCCATTTTGATAACGACTGCTCTAGTGCTTCAATCACCAGCATGGCAAGCAACTGTCAAAATGTGATTTATTTCTCTTTTTTTTTTAAAGACCGCAGTCTGCAGCGTTCGTCGTCCAGCCCCCAGTCGTCTATGGACAGCGAGCTGATGGCCTCCATGATGGAGGATGACTCCCTGGTCCTACAGGGATACAAGCTGAATGACCTCACTGACGTCCAGGTCATGGCTCGCCTGCAGGAGGAGAGTACGTACCCCCCTCCCCACCTCCCCCACCCTTCAGGTTCCTGTAGGCAGTGGTGGAAGAAGTACTCAGATATTTTACTTAAGTAAAAGTAGCAATACCACAGTATAAAAATATTCTGTTACACGTAAAAGGCCTGTGTTCAAAATGTTACTTGAGTAAAAGTTCAAAAGTATTGGAGCACTTATTTTAGATTATTTTTAATTATTTTAGATTTCTTGTCCACATTTGGAGTTACATCATGGCAAGGTAACTACACAACCCAAACTTCTACCAAAGTGGTCTTGCCCTTTAAGACTTTTTAACAATCCTATATTGAAATTGGCTTAAGGGAGGACCGGCGGGCCGGCATAGGCTTAAGGGAGGACCGGCGGGCCGGCCGACCACCCACGTCGTCACGCTCGTTCCCAATGTAGTGTGGTGTCTAACCTCAATGTGTAGATGTGAGGGCCGCATAGTGGCCCAACCTCTAGATGTCTCTAGTTTTTCAAAAATAGCTCAAATAGCCAGTCTACAAGCTCACTTTGTGAGCCATATCGCCCAACCCTAGGTTAGGGTTTTTTTGGGCGGTGAAACCGCCCCTATAAGTGAGATTTGGAAAATGTACATTTTCCTGCGCTGTGATCTGGGCCCAGGAAATTAGTAGAATTATCCTGCGCTGTGATTGGCCAATCACAGCCTATTCAGGACCGTGATTGGCCAGTGTCACATGACACATGTGCATAGCCCTATATAAGCAACCATAACTTGAAAAAAACCAAATTTTGGTTTTTTTCAAGTTATGGTTTTGTCCATCATAAAGAGTGTTTCAATAAATGTATTTATCCTTTGTACATGATTGATCGACTCCATTCAGTATTGTGATTAGCTAGCAAGACACCGCCCACTTCACACAGGGTGTGATTTTTTTAATGTAATTTATTTTTATATCTTTTTCAGTTTCTTAATGTGTTTCCTGTTCTTCTACCTCTCTCCTTCCTAATACATTAACATGTACTAGATCTCAGAGCTCATCGCTACTTTAGCTTCATTAACGTCAAAAGGTGATTGTGTGTGTGTGTGTGTGTGTGTGCACATGTGCCTGTCTATGTATGCTTGTCATTCTGTCTGTGTGTGCTTGTGACACTGCCTCCTGCCTACGTGTTGTGTCTGTGTGCTTGGCCTTTCTGGCTGTGTCTTCCTCTGTGTGTGTGTGTGTGTGTGTGTGTGTGTGTGTGTGTGTGTGTGCGCGCGCTGGTCCTCATGTCTGCCCCCCTCAGGTCTAAGGCAGGACTACGCCAGCAGCAGCAGGTCGTCGTCAGCCCTCCTCCCCCCCCGCCGCAGCCACAGCCTGTCCCTGCACCTGAGCGGCCTCAGCGCCGCTGTGTCCGGCCTGGACGAGGAAGACGAGGAAGAGGAGGAGGAAGACTACGCCCTCCTGCCGCCTCCGCAGCCGCGCCTCACCCGCCTCTCCCACTCCCACACCTTCTCCAGTATCCGAGACTGGCGAAGAAGCACCAGCTCCCTCGTCACCCCTCCCTCCACCCCTCCTTCTCCTTCCGCAGGCTTGGCCTTCCAGCACCACCACGCCCTGGGTATGGGTATGGGTCTGGGTATGGCCAGCTCCTACGCAGCCGACCTGCAGCAGTCCTTCAGACCCGGATCAGGTGAGCAGCAAGGTCCTCATATAGCTGTGTGTGTGTGTGTGTACTTATATTTGGTACTTGCAAGGATCAAATATCTATAAGTGTATAGGAGAAATAGTGAGTTAAGTTTTCCTGGTCCACTCCTCAGAAGAGAGATTGTTGATTTTAATAATACATTTTATTTGTATTGCACTTTACATTTGAACAAACCTCAAAGTGCTACAGTACAGAATAAAAAACATTTGAATAGAACAATCTAAAAAAGGAGGCTCTTAAAAAAACTATTAAAAACAAGCAAGCAAAAACCTAGGGGTTAAAAACTAAAAACCTTTTTTTTTTAAAGAGCTAGGCTTACATTTAGGAAAAGATTCAGATTAGGGGGTTAGGTTTGGAGTTGATGCCGAATTACTGTATACTTGGTTGCACCGGTTGGATTAGGCATTTAGGGGTTAGCGTTAGTATTAGGGTAAGGGATAGGGATTTGAGGTTGGGGTTAGGCTGAGTGTGAACTAAATTGTTTTTTTTTCCCCAACTGAAAACGAAGCACAGAATAGACGCTCAGTGCTTTGTCACACTGCTGGCATTTCCAGCACAGCGTAAATACGCCACGTTCCTATTAAACTATTCAAAACATACACTGGGCTCAAGAAAGAATTACTTGGTGGACAACCCCCTTAGGTTGGGCCAGCAGGGCAAGTAAAATGTAAATGGTTTTTGACGTCCCCACTAATTGGTTTTGACATCCCCACTAAAGATAGTAAGACAAAATGTGTGTGTTTGTGGCAACTTGCTTGACTCTGTCTTGTGTAAGATCATTTCCAGTGAAGTCCATCTCCTCTGCTCCACTCTTGGCTAACATGTACGTACAGTCTATCCATTTTGGCTAGCATACTGTGTACAGTAAATCAGGTTCAGCTTAGTTTATAGCTCTGTTGGCTATAACAAATGACAGTTTGCTTGGGACTAGATTAATTAATCTTCTAATGAGATCTTTCTCTCTGTGTTTAAATGTTCTTGTACATGTAACATTTTTGTTTATTTACCGTATGTGTATCCACGTATGTTGTTGGCCATATTGTTTTGGGGAAACGTCCATTGGAAATCCAGCCGAATATGAGTGTAAGTTTATCTTAGTGTTTTTTGCTTGTGCTCAATTCATATTTAAATCAGTTATTAAACACTTACAAACACTGACCAGCTATAAGGGAACGTTGTGTGATTCTCTATAATGGTGGCCATTAGGGGTGGGACGATATGGGTACTTCACGATACGATAAATATCACGATATTAGGCCCACGATAACAATATATATCACGATATTCGACGATATTCGATATATTGCGATATCTTGCGATATTCAATATATATTGCAAGAAATTTCACCAACGATGTATCACGATATCTGAAAATATCGATATATTTCGGCAGTATATCGATTAGTTATCGCGGGAGAAAGTATCGCGATATCGATATATCGTCCCACCCCTAGTGGCCATGCATACTGTAGTTTTGACATTTTGAGTTCAACATATTTTGTATTCAAAATGCTTCCATCGTGGTCAGACGCGCCGCACTATTGGGCAGTCTATTACCCTGACTGACCTGCACTGATGTACTAACTGCTTGCTAATAGTGACTGTTAAAGGGATACTTCACTTTCGGGCCGGGGACACATTTAAAAAAAATATTAAAAATAAATGAAAAAAGTTATGGAAAATTCATGGCCCCCTCACGACACGCAGTGTCCTACTAATGTGTGAGGGGGCCATGAATTTTCCATAACTTTTTTCATTTATTTTTAATATATTTTTTAAATGTGTCCCCCGGCGGAAAGTGAAGTATCCCTTTAAGCTTTATGTAGCTGCACTCCTTAAACTCTCAGACCACAGACGGTTGACGTTCTAAAGGTTCAAGGTTCTTTGTTGTTATGTCTTGTGTACAGGTAAGGGTAACAATAACTTTGGTTCGACTCCTCAGAATAAGAAAAGCATACACACTTAATGAGCATCCTGGTTCCCAGCGATGACACATAGACCGTTCTAATCTTTTACACATTATTAACATTTGTTTGGGGGGAAAACATAATTATTCAAAATTCGGATGAAAAAAAGGCAGATGTACAAGCCCACAACAACGTGTCCGTGATGCTTTGTGAAGTTGTAAGTTCAGGTTGTCTATTTTTGCTATTTGTCGTACGATAACGTGTAAATAGGACTCAAGTGGTTAACCTTGGTGTTGTACGTGTGCTTTTCTCTCTTGTTAGATAAGCTACGGAGGAGCATGCCTAACCTGGTGAAGGCCAGCATGACTTGTGTGCCCAGCATTCCAGCCCATCACATCATTTCTTCCCCTTTGCTTCGTAACAGCCAGAGCTTTGATTCGTCCAGTGGGTTGGCTCGCCTGCAGTCCTCCAGTAAGATACCACCATCATTTTACTTTACATTTCTTAAGAGTTTTTTCAAACTTAAAAAAAAGTTCCATACCGCTTCAGTTCATGCTATGGTCCTTTTTAAAGTTTCCTATTTGAGTATTTCTATGTATAGTATAGTATTCCAAAACACCTGTCGATGCCTCAAATCGGCTTACTGTACTGGTTCTCAATGCAGGCTCCAGGGACCCTCAGGGTTTGTTGGACTCTTACAGTCCATTTACTCAAACACTGGCTTAAACTGGGCTCAGAACAGTTTAATCTTATAATGTTCTCTTATCAGATTATCTTAAACATGCACACGCTACAAGATGAAAATAATGGGCATCACACACTACAGGATTGTATTAAGATTATCGGGCTTGACCAAATGCAGCACGTCATTTCATCTCACATGATCACACACAGCAGCAGCAGTGGTAGCAGACGTAAACATTTACCAGAGCTGGTTAAACTTGCAGTGTTACAAACGGTTGTATTACTGTGTCTGGGAAGACACTTTACAGACTTCTTGGCGCATATCAAAAAGCCTCAGCTGTCTAACGCACCACAGGTTGTTTCAACTGGTCGCAGTGCCAAAAGTCCTCTCAGTTCACATCTGTCTCCTCTAGACTCTCTCAGTCACGCATGACTCCTACCGTACCGGTCCACTCTGGCAATACTGATCATCCAGATCCAATATCAAACATGTTTGAAAATGATCAGGATCATGTCCTGTGAGCAAATCGGGACGCTCAAGGTTGGATCATTGAACCACTCACACGAGAGGATAATCTTGCCAGATAATTGCTCCCAATCTAAACTGGGGTAAGGAAAGCTCACCCCAATTGCCCGAAGGGTTGTTCTCTACCCGTGTGTGTGTGTGTGTGTGTGTGTGCGTGTGCGCACACCTTAACTCTGTCTGTCTTCACATCCTCTCCACCAGTTCCCTCCCCGGGCCAGCTGCAAAACAGAGTCCAGAGCGTGGGAAACTTCGTCCCCTTGTCGCGGCAGCCGCTTAAAGCCACCGCTTACGTCAGCCCCACCATCAAGGGCTCAGCTTCCATGTCGACCGCCACTAGCCTCCAGTCCCTAAACAACAGCAGCTGTGGTGGGGTTGGTGCTGGTAGTGGTACTGGTGGGGTTGGTGGGGTCAGCAGTGGGATCCCAATGCTTAGCAAAGTAGCTGGAGGTGGAGGCGGCACACCCACATCAAACCCTGCCCCCCCACCGCGCAGCAGTCTGCCACGCCCCGCCTCCTTCATCGGTGCCACGAGCTCCACCCCCCGCAGCAAGATCAACCAACCAGCACGCAGGTACGCTAACGAGTGACCACAGTAATGTGGTTACTGTGAGCCTTTGTGTTTGTAGTATGGGTACAGTATAATCACTTAAAGTGCAAGTGATCATTTTTGAAGCATATGAAGCTTCAACTGATGAAAAAGTACTAATTTATCCCCCCAAAAATTATCTCCAAACACAGACGTTAGAGATGCGCGGATGGCCTCTCACGTCACCCGAATCCGCACGTACAAATTAATTATCCGCCCGTTATCCAACCGCAATAATTATATTATCCAATTTAAATATCCGCACCAACCGTTTTTCCCGTATGTCAATATATTATTATTTTCTGGTATTCCCTGTTAGTTTCAGTATTAGTTGTGCGATGCGATCACAAAATGCATTGATTTAGCCTATGGAATGTCGGTGCGTCTTTTTTCTTTTTTTAAAACCGGTGCTGCGCTGAACATACAGAGCGCACTGCTCTGCTGCGCTGAACATACAGACTCTGTGCGGCATCCAACATACAGGCATCCAACATACATGCGGCATCCAACATACAGAGCGCACTGCTCTGCTGCCAGCGCAGCAGAGCAGCACCGGTTTAAAAAAAAGAAAAAAGACGCACCGACATTCCATAGGCTAAATCAATGCATTTTGTGATCGCATCGCACAGAGGCTGCTCTACACGCTCACACAGACACAAGCACGCAGAGATTTAGATATATTAGATGTCATTAATTTATTTACCGCAATATTTCACCCGCGGTTTATCCGATAATAATTAATAATTATTATCTAATTATATAATAATTATATAATAATAATTATATTTGATTGACCCGAATCCACCCAAACCGCGGCTAAAACCGCGATCCGCGCATCTCTAACAGACGTTGATTCATAGGTTTTTCCCCAGTTCAGGTTGAAAAACTATAGACATCCTAGTAAGCAACGCAGCTGCAGCTAATAAAGTTAATGATGGGTGTTGTTACTGTAGATTTAGGTGTGAATATGCATGCATTGATCAGTGGCACACCCACACCTATCATAATTTTCTTTTCTCTCTTTTTACGCAGTTTATTGACACCCCCAAAGAGCCTGTCCACCTTCAGTGCCCTTCGAGACACCAGCTGGAAAGATGGCTGTTATTGATGAATGGATGAGTAGAGGATAAATGGATTAAAGATGGCGAGTAGACTGACTGAGTAGAAGTGCCCTGCTGGCTGGGGTCCCTCGCCACACTGTAAGGAAAGTGATTTTGTGAATGAGTGAGCGAGGCCAACCAACATAGCTGTTAAGATTACATAAATGAAAGTGAGCTCTGACGACAAGAGCTGTAGATGTAGAGATCCTGCTCATAATCATTGGGAACAAAGTGATGAAGATGCTCTTTAAATTGCTGTGCAGAATTTAATCAACAATGGGGTCTCATTTATAAAAGGGCACTTCAGTTCTGTGCTTACAATCAAATCAAATCTAAAACCAACTAAGATTTTGGCATTAGAATAGCCAAATCCATTTTTTTTTTAGATTTATGAAAAGCAAAAAAAAGAGCTATGAGCCAAAGTCTAGATAGTGCAAACGTTTTTGATTTGTGTTTAAAATTACGCAATGATGCTTAAAAACATATATATTTGAGGCCCCTAATCAATTTTCAGGGAGGCTATTGGGAATCTTGACTGACCTATGCATCTCGGAACATTTGATCATATTGACGGGTCACAATAGGCCGCTTAAATGAGGTCTGTGCCAAGCGGCTGTGGTTCCCTGTTGCTCTTGTGCAATAAATCACTGGGCTCTGGGCTAAAGCACGCTAACCTGCTGCATCGTCTTAACGAATGAAGCCTCAGATTCTTTTAATTGCTTTGTTTTTACTTAACATTTCTACTAAAAATATCAGGGGTGTTTTCCTGTGATGAGGAATGCCAATTATGCTGCTAAAACTGAATCGGCCCCGGTAGTTCGGGCATATTTGGTCAAATTTTTAATCTTCACAAGCCAGGAAATGATATTATTTATTGGTGTACAAAGTTAACTCTGGAGTGGGCGTTGTACTTAAATTATGTTATATATTGATGCAATATTACTGACGTGTCAGTAAATATTTCGACCAAACTGAAGAAAATGTCTTAAAATGTGTTTACACCACTGTCTCACCTTGGAACCAGCATTGCAAAATGTTGTGCATATTAACTAATAATTTATAATAATTTAATGATATAAAGGGTATTTGTTCATGTTGCACTTTGTATATGTACTGTATCTGAACTGAATGAAATCTTTTTTCTTTTATTTATTGCACATTGTTTTCTCTGGGCTGAGCACTGAATATTGTAGATGTGTTTTCAAAGTTTTTTTTTTGGTGATGAAGTTATCTTTTCACTCACGGCATAATGTAGCACTGTTTGTAATATTGGAGTTTTGTTTTTAAATGACACACTTTAACACACATTTCACAACATCTAAACTCTTTTGCTACTGTACTTGATTGAAGGAGACATTTTAATAAAACGAATGATTTTACAGTAGGCTACTTGTCTTTGTTTTTATTAACATTTTTCTTCAGATCAACTCAAGACTACTTTTACTAAGGGGTAATAATGTACTGTGCCCATGATCAGGATGATGGGTACTGTATATGAGGCAAGTCTTTTTGTAGGTCAACCCAGAAGTTACTCTGACAATGGGTTCCCCACTGCAGATTTCTAGTGGAATCTCCCAATTTTCATTTTCTCATTTTAGAAGTTTAGTTAAAATAAGTTTAGTTGCTGCTTTGATATAGGCTAATTTTGCAAAGTCTCAAATACATTCTTGAATTATTTTGTTAACATTTCATGACCAATATCGTTTGTCAGATTTTATTTTTGCATTAGTAGCTAAATAAGAAGTCTAGAGCGATAATAACACAACCTGTTGTAGAGGTTGTTTTCGAGTTGGACCCTGTTATGCTTAGATGGTATCTGTGACCACAGGGTGTCAGTAAGTGCTAATATTTAGAGATGAGCAGCTTAACAAGGAACAAAAGCTGTGCTGACTCTTGCTGTCATCTTTCAGTATCGAGAGAAACCAAACTTCAATAAGTTTAATCTCACAGTTTGGTTTTCTTAATGTCTCTTTGAGAAACTTGTAGAAGGAAGTTTATAAAAGTATAACTTGATGTATCAATCAAATCAACACAGAGTTGTTTAGACTGTCCATTAAAACATACAACATAAACAATTCATCATTGTGGGCTCAAGCTCATGTCCTTTAAACTATTTATAGTATCTTCCCAAAACTTTGCCACACTAATTACTTTCGCCTAGCCCTAGACACTCCATTCATACAAAAATTCAGCTGTGGACACTTGCGCTTGTTCATGTCACTTTGAAATGTTTTGTATTTTTTTAAATATTTAACTTTAAACACCCAATAAAGTCTATAGGAAAGTCTGTTATTTCATTCTATTTCAACTTTAAAATGTTGAGGTATATTATGACTTCCATTGCTGTGTTTAACTTTTTGTTTAACTTCAAAGCACATGTGGATCAGTCTTTTCAGCGTTTCCAATACACTAATGGTGTTTGCTGAAGGGAGAGAGAAGGACACAGGAGGAATGACCCTTATGTTCGTAAAGTCACTGCGGCCACAATTTTTACACTCATTTTTTTTTACATCACCACGTTCGCACAGGTTTGCTCAACCATTTAATCCAAAGACCTAGCTGTGTGATGTATATATTTTGAGTTAAGACCATTAATGTCAACCCATGTCCCTCTGCACTGTAGCAATTAGTGCACCAGGGGCTGTTTCATGCTTAGCCTGTCAAAGTGGTGCAAAGTAACTAAGTACATTTACTCAGTACAATACAATAATGTACAGTAGCAGATATGTGCATGAGGTTAGACATAAGGTATACAGTAGCAGATATGTACATGAGGCTAGACAGTAAATAAATAATACTATTTATGTTCCTACACAGCATGTTGGCTCGTTCATATACAGCACTGACAAATGCCATTTTAAATCATCATCCTCATCAGATATTTAGTCAGCAATAAAAAAATCTCCAGATACTTAGTTTTATTAACACACACTTGTCCTGACAGATAAGGAAGATCCTTATCTCAAACCTAGCTCTGGTTCTCAGTGGTGGAAAGTAACTAATTACATTTACTCAAGCACTGTACTTAATTAAGTACAATACTTTACTGGAGTACTTCCAATTTTCAATACTTTTACTTCTACTCCACTACATCTCAGAGGCAAATATTGTACTTTTTACTCCACTTCAGTTATTTGAAAACTAGGAACAGCTAGAAATGAAAGGTGGGAAATATCCTTACTTAGCAGCCCATTTGCAGACGCCGTCTAGAAAAAGTGTAGTTCCCATACCGGGAGTCGAACCCGGGCCGCCTGGGTGAAAACCAGGAATCCTAACCGCTAGACCATATGGGAGGTCTGAACGCACTGCTGCTATTTTACCTATTTATACGTTTTAACCATTGGTGTATCACTGTAATAACATAGCTATATGGCACTTGATATGGAAACTAATATTTGTTTATTTTTGTTTAGTTTCTTTTAGGTACGAAATATGTTTTGTTTTGTTTTTGTTTTGTATGACTGGCTGTTCCGTTGCTGGCCAGTGTTGCCATGTCTGCTTATTAAAAACGACTTTGGGCTTGTTTTTCTGTAAAGTCGCTTGTAAATATTGGTGGTTGCGGTTTTTTGGGCTTGTTTCTAAAGTGTAGTTGCTTATTTAGGCTTTTCTTCCAAATGTTTAAATATGTGTTTAAACCAGTGGTTCTCAAACATTTTCATAAATGTTTTGTGCTAAGGAGCTTTGCGTTGTTAGAATGTTAAAAATAAATAAAAAAATCCACATTTTATTGCAAGAGTTTTTGAAAATAGCTACAAGCTCGTGAGCTTGTAGATTGGCTATTTTCAAATAGCCAATGTATATAGGGTTTAAAGTGCTCATGTGGCCTAAAGTTGCTTCTTTTGGGCTTGTTTTCATAGACCCGGTTGCTTATTTCTCTCACAAAACCTGGCAAGTTGTGGCAACACTGATTGCGTCATCAGGAAGGGACGGTGTTGATGTTCCTGAAACAAATGTGCACATCACCGACGCTGGTCGTTTCCATTTAGTTTAGTATTTTTGTATCAATCAATCTTTACAAACAAGATCTTAACATGTAAGTACACATCATGTGAACGTTCAGTATGAATCACATTAGTCCAGGATTCAGCCCTGTAAAAGAAACCACCATTCAAACCCTGTGGAACCAGCATAACGCTAGCAATAAATGCTATCTAATTAATTATTGCATTTCATTCTCATTTGCGCCTTTCAGGGCCGATGTGTGGAAATCACAGCCAAAGAAGTTTTGCCAATACTGCAAGTGCTGGATAGCAGACAACAAGCCTGTGGGTATAGCTATAGCTCAACAAATACAATAAATCAATTAATAATTTCTACAAATGAAGCTGTTTATTGTTGTGATGCGTCTTAATTGTACCATCTTCATTTTCTCTGCAGAGCGTTGAGTTTCACGAAAGAGGGAAGAATCACAAGGAGAATGTTGCTGCTAAAATCTCAGAGGTAGGCTATGTTTAATGTGGGGCTTCAAATCTGTTGTTGAATTTGAGCTGAAATGACAGAAAATGTTATTAATTTCAATAGTAAACTCATATAGTTTGAATTATGAATGTTTTTTTTCTTCTCTAGCATTGTTCAGTTTGGTTCCATTCTCACTTTAAATTCAAATTGACCTGCATTGGAATTAAAATTCAGTACAGTTGTGTTGGGTTGGACCGGATAAAAAATTGACAATCCAGAATTGGTTCCATCACATTTGGAACTTTTTCCGGAACCGGTTTTATCACACTCAAACTTTTTATTTCAAAGGATCACCATAACCCTGAGAGTCCATTTGGTTCCATTTGTACACCAAAATGGACACTCTCAGAGTTACAGACCATGTCCATGACCGTGTCCATTTGGAACCCCCTCAAATAACCCAAAGGATCAATGTACCTCACTTTGAGAGCCACTTCAATAATATGTACTACATATGTATTACATTACAGTCATTTAGCAGACGCTTTTATCCAATGTATGCAATACTGTTTATCAGAAATTATAATGAAGGATACAAATTAAATATATATATTAAAAATATATAGGAATCGTTAAAGGGAACAGTTGTGTCTTCTGATTGGTTGGTTCGGTTGCTAACACCCGTCAATCACCTTCCCTTCTGTCTTCGTGCAGATTAAAAAGAAGAGTATGGACAAGGCAAAGCAGGACGAAAAAAATTCCAAAGAGTTTGCAGCGATGGAGGAGGCAGCTATGAAGGCATACGAGGAAGACCTGAAGAGGATGCAGATAGAGTCCGGTGAGGGAGCTGATGGCTCTGTCTTAATGTGGTTCTATTTTGGTCAGAGCTTATGTGTCTGTAACTCTGAGAGTGTACAAGTGGAACCAAATAGTTAACTCAACACAGAGGATTTTACAGTGTAAATTGGGAGGACATTTATTTTAAACACAGTGCTGTTGTGTTGACCGTTAGGAGTGGAAGTCCCCGCAACAGCGACCCCGCCTCCGTCTCAGCCTCCGTCTGAGCCCAAGTCTCAGCCCAAGTCTCAGCCCAAGTCTCAACATCAGCCTCACCGACGAGAAAAGAAGGGAAAGCGAGCGGAACAAGATCGGTCTGGAGAGTCCAGAATGTGGGTGGAGGGGAAGTCAGACGAGGGGCACACATACTACTACAACACATTAAATGGAGGTAAGTTCAGTCAGGAACACTCACGTCAAAGTAGATTTAACCATTTATTGCAAAAAATTGAATACAGTTAAACTTGGCGTTAAAGGCTCCGCTCTTGGAGATATTCCCTGAATTTTGTCCAAGCAGCATGCTAAGCAAAATCAGGGAATGTTAAGCAAAAACCCCCATAGGGATACAATATCAAACAATAACCAATAAAGACATATTAGCTTGAATTTGCAGATATAATATCACAAGTATTTGAGCCTATGCCAGGTTCTACCCCCCACAGTGAATGTCTCTACATGAACACACAACACTGGTTCTACTGTACTGAATGTTTGTCTCTCTACATGTACTACTTTGACAGAGTCTCAATGGGTGAAGCCAGAGGGCTTCCAAGAAGAGAGCTCAGACTCCACTCAGCCCGGGCAGAGTGAGGTACGATCTACAAAACTATTCTTTAGGTTCGCTATCAACTGACACAGCAATGAATGTCTAGAGCTATTCTATAGAAACAATATTCATCCATAAGTGCAATCCACTCAATTTTGTATTACTTCTTTTAAGTTGTCAGATTTCTTTTCAATGTATGTGTAACTTACATATTTTCATAAGAATAAAGCACTTTGTGGCGTGTTGAGCTTATAGATGAATCATGGTGTGGATTTGCTGTAGAGGTGCAACAGTTATTCAAACTAATTGATTTAATCGATTATAAAAAATAACCGATTTTAATTAAATACATTTTCAGAAAATAGCAAATCTACAACTTCACAATGCGTCTGAGCTTGTAGATCGGACAATTTTAGTGTGACCCTGTTGTATAATGAGCCCTATAAAATAGGGCTTAGGTGGTTAATCAGACTAATTACTTAAGTCAGAAAATGAATCTATTGGAATTTGTTGATATATGAAAAAATCGAAAACATAAAAAACATGCTTCTTGAGTATTCAATTAATCAAAAACGTAATCAATGGAATCATCACTAAGAAAATAATCAATAGTTGCAGCTCTAATTCGCAGTGTGTCTGTGTAGAACTCCTCAGGCGGTGTGTGGAAGGAAGCAGTCAGTCCTGATGGGCATACTTACTATTACAACACAGAGACTGGAGGTACAGTAAGCTGCAATGATTATTGATTAAGAATTATTATAGAGGCTACTGTGTTTTGACTTTTTATAAGAAAAGATAACTATTGTTATGGTTTCTATTTTTTGATTGTCAGTATTAGATTGTGATTATAAGATTATGTACTAACATTGTTGAGCCTTGTAAATAATGTCTGCCCCTCTTTTGGGATTGGTTGATTTCAAATTGTATTACAAAGCAGGCATTATTTAAAAACCATGGATATCTTAACATCTTATTTTTCACTTGCTCTATGCCTCTCGCAGAATCGAGTTGGGTACGTCCAGCAGATTTCTCCTCCACGGACGCATCTGGGCCTGGTCCAGAGGACCAGCCAGAGCCTCCCGGGACCTCCAGCCCACCCCATGTACCCAAGGAGGCTGAAGGCAACGGACAAGACAATCAACAGCCCAAAGTCCCCAAGATCAGCTTCAGGGTGAGAAGACACAATCTATCATCATTTAATTACATTATTACATTAAATGTAATTAAACCAAGTGCGGACCAAGCTCCGCACCATTGGTGACCGGGCCTTCTGCTCGACTGCTCCACGTCTGTGGAATGCCCTCCCTGACCACTTGAGAGCACCACAGTCTACTGACGCTTTGAAAAATTTACTAAAAACCTACGTTTTTAACAAAGCGTTTCCTTAGTTTTATCATTAGGTTTTGAATGTACTTTTTATGCGTAGATGGGTCTTTAGTTGTTTTGGCCATTGCTGTTTTATGCCATTGTTTTAAATTCTGTAGCGCTTTGAGATTTGTTAAAATGTCAAGTGCTTTTTACAAATAAAAATATATTATTATTATGAATCCTAACTCTGTGTTAATACTTTACAGTCAGGATTCCTTGATTATGGTCAAGGAATAACATGATTTTTTTCCATCCTTGGAAACTCAGTTTATCAACAAGTGGGCTAGAACCCCAAAAGTGGGTCGTGAGATGTTCTTTCAGGGTTGTGGACACAAACAAATTAAATCTTAAATGGAGGAAAATATTTGATTGACTTACTGGTCCATAGATTAATACAACTATCAATGTTGATCAAATGATGATACTGACCACAATCCTACATGCTTTTGTCAGAAAAGGAAAGCAGACACGGAGTCCACCGAAAAAGAGGAAGACAAATCTGCCAGCGACAACGAGAAAGAGGACGATGTTGTGGAGAACGAACAGGAAGAGGCCCCAAACGCTACGCCTGTACCTGAGAAAGAGGACGAGGAGAGGAAGGCAAAGGAGGAGGGCGCACATTCCAAGAAGGAGGAGGGAGCACGTGCCAAGAAGCAGAGGAAGACCAACCCATACGGTGCCTGGGAACAGATTCAGGAAGAGGAGGATCCATAGTAAGTTAGACCACTGTTTCCCAAACCGAGGTCGTTTTTTTGTTTCCTACATAAAAGAATTAATACATTATTTCAAAAGATTTAATAAAGTAAAGATTTAATAAAGAAAAAAGTCACAACTTTTCATCAATTAAAAACAATTCCAATATTTTTCTAAAGTATTTAATAAAAAAATAAAAAATATATATATATTATTTTGAAAAATAAAAAGACTTAAGAAGTAGTGAAAACCTAAAAGAATTAAAATAGCAGAGGATGAAATACATCCGATAATAAAACTCTTTATACGGGCATATGGTGAGGTTGTACCCAGGACTGTATCTAAAGTATATTCATGTTTGATGGAATAAAAAAAACATTCAACAATATATGTTAAGAATAAATGGGAAAAAGAGTTGGATGAGAATATTCCAGAGAAGACTTGGCATGATATGTGGGAAATGCACCAGACAACACAATCAAAGGGATGGAGGGAATTTATATGGAAGAACCAAATTCGGTATTTCATCACACCCCAGATTAAGAGTAAACAAATTAAAAACCAACAGCCATGCTGGAGAAATTGCGGAAACATTAACTCCAATCATACACACGTCTTCTGGAGCTGTACAAAAATTCAACCTTTCTGGGAAACTCTGCACTCAACCATATGTGAAGTTCTAGGTTATGAAATTCCATATTCTTGTCTTGTATTGTATTTGGGTCAAATGGAAGGAACTGTACATCCAGCAGACTGTTATCTAGCCAAAATCCTCCTGGCGGCGGGGGAAAAGGCTATCACCAGGAACTGGCTCAAGACTGATACACCGGACTATAAACAGTGGAGAAACATAGTGGACATTAAATATTCAGGACATGGAAAAGTTAACATTCAAACTGAAAATAAGGGAAGATCTCTTTGAAAAAAGATGGGAAAAATGGTTAATATATATAATCCAAAAAGGAGAGATGTGATTATGTAAGGAAAATAAGGTACATGCGCACCCTCAAAAAGGTTATAAATATTTAAATTACTTTATTTATTTTATTTTAATTAATTTTTTGTTTGTCTTTAAGTACGTGTAACTGTCTGACTTTTATGTTTTGTATTGTTTATTTTATGAAGTGATATATGTAAATGTTTTGAAGTATCCTCAATAAAAACAAAGTTATAAAAAAAAGAAAAAGTAGTGAAAACCTCACGACGCGAAGTGATGTGCTGCGAGCTTGTAGATCTGCTATTTTCACTAGTTTTGGTCCCGGGCAAACGTCTAATTTCTCTTTTCGGTCTTGAGCTAAAAAGTTTGGGAACTACTGAGTTAGACTGTCTGTAGGACAACAATAAAAAAAGACCATCTTTAGGTGAAGATGGATCTCTTTTAACAAACGTGATTTGATCGAGGGTCATGGGGGAGTCGGGAGGAGCAGAGAGAGAGAGGGAGAGAGCTCGGATCAGCATTACATAGAGAGAGGAAGAGGAGGAGGGAGGGAGCCTATTTCACCCACCCAAAAACCTGGACAATGCTGTACCTGATTCGGTCACGCATAAACATAAACTGAAAAATGAACGCTCTAACTCTAGTGGAGGTCAAGGTTAAAGGCAAAGCACACAGACTACACTATTCGAAGTCAAGGCTTCATGCCATATATCCCAATACCTCTCCCTTATGTGATAAGTGCAAACAGGAGACCGGCACACTTGCTCACCAGTTCTGGTTCTGCTCAAAACTAAACACATTCTGGTCACTTATTTTTGATTATATTTCAAAGGCATTGAATAAAAACATTGAGCCAGATTCGAGGTCAAGCCATTTCCTTGTGCACACTGCTGGCCAAACGTTTAATTTTGCAACAATGGAAATCTGAATCTAGTCCTCTGTTCCAGCAGTGGCTTAGAGACTTGGGCAATGTCCTACACATGGAGAGAATGCGGTATGCAATCATCAAAAAAGATAAGTTCTTCCTGAAAATATGGCAACCCCTGTTGGACAGGTGGTCGGTCTCCAGTGACGGAGCCCGTGCTCGAGGTGGCCCCTCAAGTGTTTGAGAACAGTGTGGGTTGAGCTTTCTCTGTGCCTCGTTTGTATATCACAAGCTGTCATGTCATCTAATTTGATACTCTTTTGGCTGATTTTTTTTTCTTTTTCCTTTTTTTTTTTTTTTTTTTTTGTCTTTTTCTTTTTGTCTTTTTCTTTTTTGCCCTCTTTCCTGTACTTTTTAATACATTGTCAATTGCAACCTTGTGAGGGGCGGGTGGGTGGGTTTGTGTTTGTCTTGTGCGTTTGTTTTTTGTTTCACAGAAAATCTGAAGAGTCCTTTGTCATTGTTTATTCTCCTGTACAACTGAAATCTTCAATAAAAATTACGTGAAAATAAAAAGGCAAAGCAAGGGAGAGATGGACCTTTTGGTTTTCTTTTGTTTTTTTAAACAATAAGAGCCAATATTTTAAAAAAAATCTAATGTTTTGAATTAAAACCTGAGATGTTCTTCTCTTTTCCAGTGACAATGTGGACTTGCAGTTGCCCCAGGTGGAGGGAATTGTAGCCGGCGTTCTGGACGATCTGCCCCCGGAGCCCAAGGCCAAGTTCAAGGAGCGCACCCACACGTCCCTGGGAGAGGAAGGAGGCCCTGCGTCCTTCAAGAAGACCAAGACACTCAACGGCAAATCCAGAAGCCTCAGACAGAGGGGCAATGAAGACGACTGACCGCCTAAAACAATACCCTGCAGACTCCACTCAAACTTCATCCACTCAGACACTCATACCTTAACTCACAGCTGTACAGTAAAGCCTGAGTTATAATTGGTTGTGCATGGGTGTCGCGCATCGAAAATAACTGATCTACAAGCTAGATTGGCCATTTTCGATGCGCGACACCTGCGCCTAACTAAGTATAAATCAGGCCTAAGACGATGATTTTTCTCAGAGATTTTATTTTTTATTTTTATGTATGAAATAGAATGACGACGTGAAACTTGTGCAGCGCAATGACGTTGCTTTAGTTATTGTTTGTTTCTTTTACAACATGCTGTAAATAACCGTACTGAAGATTTTGATATTAAATGTTTTAGTCTCCACAGTGGTCTCAAGTGAATATTTTCAGTACTCACGAAAACGTTTGTGAAGCATTCTCTTCTACGTCATCAGTCTCTTGAGTGGATAAATGCATAGCCAAAAGCTACTGTATGAAAGGGACTCTTATTTAGTTTTCTGTGATGTTGATTTCTTTCATCTGTGTAAGTTATGTGAAGATATCAAGGCATTTTTACAGAGGTGTTATAATACCAATATTATATTTGTAATATAAAGGACTTTGACAAAGATGAGCATTGAACAAGTAATTGTTGTTTTTATCACATGCCTTGTGGCCTGTTTAGTAAGAAAAAAAATAAGTCTAACATGGAAGTACAATTTATGTAAAGAAAGAAATTCAAACATTGTCCAATCACATTTTTTAATAAAGGTAGCATTTCAGTGAAACTGCACAAGTAATGGATAAAACACTCTCCAAATAAAACATTTATTTTGAATAGTATCTACTATTGTATTACAATGATTACCTACCTAATAGAATAAATTAACTTTTTGTCTTGAAAAAGGCATATGCTACTATACTATGTAGAGTAGTAGACAATTAAAAAAGTAATACTATACTATGCTGTGAAAATTTGAAGTCCTATGTTTTTCTTTTACTCCATAGTATGTTTTTATGATTTTTATTTTTTTTACAATACACAGATTAAATCTGCTCCCATGTATATGTTACAGCAGGTTCCCAGACGTTTTAGCTCGAGACCCAAAAGAGAAATTAAGACGTTTGCCCGGGACCGAAATTAGTGAAAATAGCAGATCTACAAGCTCACAACATGTCAGGATGCGACACGTTGTGAGCTTGTAGATCGGCTATTTTCACTACTTCCTAGACATTCGTTTTCAAATGTATGGAATTTCTTAGATTTTTTATATTTATTTATGAACACACACACACACACACTCACACAAAGAAATACAATTCCCAGAGTTCACGGAATACTACGTTTCTGCATACGTCACTTCCTGGTCGACACCCACCAGAGTGCATGTGATGCACCGACATTGGTGACCTATCTAATTTCGCAAAGCTACAATTCTTTAAACCCTACGCATAATAACAGTAATTTGATTCACAATTTCACCACACCAGCGTCAGAATATGTGACTGCCTATAATTCTCTAACAATTTAATTGTTCTTCTTTAAATACCAAACATTATTACACAACGTGAACCACAAGATTCAATGGGCCACCAAGGTTGGTACAACGCATACCAGAAACTGGTGTATTTACTATTGACTTTGTTTATGTCCAGTGGTGCTGTTGCGGGATTTTTTGCATCAGTCTGAATAAAAAGTAATCAAATTATTATTATTATAAATGCTGTCTCATCGCTGGAGTCGAGTGTGTGTTCTCTGCAACAGTTTCATTCACTGTAACAGAGGGTCAAAGGAATGGAGGAAGATCACTGGTGCTCAGTATGCTCGATGTGTTCCAGAGATGCAGCATGTGAAGGCTGTGTCAAGGCGCAGCATGCACAGCGCCAGTGGTGTAAAGTAAGTATATTTACTCAAATACTGTACTTGAGGTATTTTTACTTTACTGCAGTATTTCCAATTTTCAATACTTTTACTCCACTACATCTCAGAGGCAAATAATAAACTTTTACTCCACTACAATTATTTGAAAACTTTAGATACTTTAAGTTTTTATTATTACAAAAAATGCATACCCACTGCAGCCCTATATACATTTTGGACATTTGAAAATAGCAGATCTACAAGCTCAGAACTTTTTATACATTTCATACATTTTTTGGTACTTTTAAGTACATTTTGATACCCATACTTTTATACTTTTACTCAAGTAAATTTTGAATTACGGGCTTTTACTTGTAACAGAGTATTTCTACATTGCAGTATTGATACTGTTACTTAAGTAAAAAAAAGAATGTGTACTTTTTCCACCACTGCACAGCTCGTTGGGGGATACCATGTACAACAGTGAGTCTGTCCAAAGATATCTACAGCAGATCGTGACAGAACATGGAGATGTCACCAAAAGATTACAGCATGCAGATCTTAGCGACCCGGAGAGAAAGGACTTGAATAAGAGACAAGTTGAGTTGTTGCCAATAGCCAATGTGTTTCAAAATATCCAGCATGCCTTGAAGGACCTTGAAGAGCTTCTGTCCCTCTTGCAAGGTAAGCAGAAATATTGGGTAGCCTGACAATGCAATACATAATCAGGGGGGAATTAATTGATTGGATTGATTTTCGATGAATTGAATACACAGGACCCCAATGGAAACAAGCCATAGTGCTTTCTTGGGTTTATCCTTTTAGCATCTTTTTGTATGAAACTGTACCTCTGTGCTTTTGCAAACTGTTAATGAAGTATTCAATCAATCAATGAAAGATGGATGAACTTGAACTCCAAACCAAAGTAATCCAAAAGTATTCCGATTGTTTTATTTTGTAACCCTCTACGGATTTTGTCAGTAATTACAAAAAATATGTCATTTGTATTACTGAATACATCTCAAAGTTATCTCACCCAACCTCTCCTGTATATAAGAATTCAGTAGATACAAAATAAACTTGTCTGCCTGGCAGTTCAGCCAAGCATACAAGCTGTTATTTTGTTATTTCTTGCGTCATCGGTCTCCCTAATCGCAAGATTGCTTTTATGTATGATGGTTATCTAAATACATGTATATGACGAATGAAGGTACCAGGGAAGAAGAGGACAAGCAAATGGAGCAGCTGTTGAAAGAGGAACAGGACCAGATCTCCCATAGACTCTCAGCGCTGAAAAAACATGTAAGACAGGACGACGGCGTGTATCTTGAGTGACTCGCCATGCTTTGACTGTGAATAATATGAACATGGAGTGTTTCTGTCCCCTAGTTGATCAGATCTCTGGTACCCAGCGACCCACTTGACTCCAGTAATGTTCTTCTGGAGGTGGTTTCTGGACGTACAACAGGAGGCAAGTACCCACTGATTACCTGATTTACACGTAGGGTGTTTATGACCATAATCATTGTGTCGTGTTTGCCTCAACAGAGATGCGCTTTCATTTGAAACCCTAGCTGAGGCAGACAAGTAAATGGTGCATTTATATAGCGCCTTTATCCAAAGCGCTTTACAATGTGCATTACCCACCCATTCACTCACACTACAACAACGACGGTGGATTGGAGGCAACCATGCCAGGCACCAACCTGCTCATCGGGGGGAGTTAGGGGTTAAGTGTCTTGCTCAAGCTCATGTCAACAGGAGCCAGGTATCAAACCGGGAACTTACAAGTGTCATGTCTCTTATCAACAACTCCAGGCATAGCGCGTTGTGAAAATAAAATGTTCATGAAGTAAAATAGATTGGCCTGTTATGGAGATCTAGGGAAACGTTTGGGAGGTAGCCGACATGTGTTTTGAGCATTTTAATTCTTGAATCCAATTAGTTGTGAGGAATTTGAATGTGTTTTGTGTGTAGTGTTTAAAGCCCTGTGCAAACAGCATGTCCCCATCAAGTACGTTAGTTAATCTTCTTCACCCTGATGTGTGTGTGTTCAGGTGACATCTGTCAACAGTTTACCCGGGAGATGTTTGACATGTACCAGGGCTACGCCAGCTACAAGAACTGGGACTTTGAAGTATTCAATTACACAAATGCAGAACACGGTGAGGTCTGGTTCCGGGAGAAAGCTTTCTAGATGTGAGGAAGCCTCGTGAAGATAACTCCATCCTAAGCACCTTCCAATACCTCGAAATGCACACATTAAATCGTGTATGCATCATGTGATTCATTGAATCGTGTGTATGAGTCTCGAGACACATTTAATTAAATCATGTGTATGTGGTTTCTGGGATGGCGTCTTTCCTTTTGTCCCGCAGGGGGCTTGCACCACGCAGCCGTGCGGATAGCAGGGGACAACGTGTACGGGTGTCTGAAGATGGAGGGGGGGACGCACAGGGTGCAGCGCATCCCCGAGGTGGGCATGTCTTCCAGGATGCAGAGGATCCACACCGGAACCATGACCGTTATCGTTCTGCCTCAGCCCAACGAGGTGTGCACAGTCAGTCAGTCCAGCTCTCATCAGCTTCAGTTTTTTCTTGTGCCTCAGTTAATTGAAAATCTCTTGCAATGCAATCACGATATGGTTGATTGCTGCAATTAGTGAATCATGAGAGACTACCTTTTCTGTTGTTGCTGGAAACCGGGTTTGTCAAAGATGCAAAACCTCTGTCCTACAAATGAAGTTGTTTCTGTGGCCCTCTTTTTTTAGACTGACTTAATGAATTAAAAATCCCCTCTGTGTTTGCAGATTGATGTCAGCATTGATCCCAAAGACCTGCGCATTGACACTTTCAGGTCACAAGGTCCCGGCGGGCAGAGTGTAAATACAACAGACAGCGCTGTACGCATTGTCCATCTTCCCACAGGTAAAAATGAATCGTGAAACAGGTCGATTGTCTCTGTACATGGGTGGTGAGTCACAATCATTTTAAATTGAATTGCAATCTCCATCTTTCACTAAGTCCAGTTAGTATTATGGAAGAGCTTTGAGCATCAGAGCCTGATTCTGATACTTATACAATACATACATCTGTATTTGTGTGTGTAATCTGTGTATTAAATTACTTGTTGGTTGGTTGTCTGGATGGCTAGTTCTACTACCTGCATGTTTTAAATGGTTTTAATTCTCTTTTAAGTTTCTCTGTGTGAGAGCACTGTGTTATATTGTTACAGGTACTGCGGTGGAATGTCAGCAGACACGCTCCCAGCTCCAGAACCGAGATAAGGCCATGCGCATGCTAAGGGCCCGCCTCTACCAGAGCATGATGGGTAAAGAAAATGAGCAGAGGCATACGGCACGGAAACAACAGGTGACCCTAAACCTCCACTTCTCATTCCTACTTCCTAGAACAAGGTGTGTCTGAAAACTATCACTTCATACTAAATATGATTACTGCTTCCCCCACCTCCATACTGCAACTCTAGGTGGGCACACGTTCCCAGGCAGACAGGATTCGTTCCTACAATTTCAGCCAAGACCGCGTCACGGACCACAGGACAGGATACATGACCAGAGACATAAAGGTACAAAGAATGGGAGTGTATTATTGTTTCAGCATAATACCAAAAATATTGTAGACGCTCCATTACACGGCATGACATTTGTCACATCCCTATGTCATAAATGAATCAACAGGAAACTCAACTCAACTGGGACTTCAATTTAATAACACTGTAAATTGTATTAATCCTGCGAGGGAAATTCAGTATCAGTGTCACCCAGCTGATGGCTGCTCAGGCGGTCATATTGAGCTCCATGTCTTGCTCATGGAAATCTTAACGCATAGCTTGGGCCGGGAATCAAACCTGGGACCTTCTCTTTCCCAGGCGGCCTCTCTGCCCACTTTGGCAGACTCCTCACAATCAATCATTAGTGCATGCACTTGGAAAGAGGATCTGATATGTTTTGAATAACCTGTGTGTCTGTCTGCTCTCATCTGTGTTGTAGGAGTTCATGAGAGGTGGTGAGGCCCTCGACGAACTGATCTCCGATCTCCTGGAGCATGGAGAGAGAGAGGCTCTTCTGGAGCTGGTGGAGAGCAGCAGGTGAAGCAACCTGTCAGGGTCTGGTGGCTGGCCAGTCATTAGACTGAGACTAGAGAAGAACCTGCTGGTCAACCATGACTGTCCGGCGGCATTGACTCTGAACCCAGGACATGTGTTTTCTGTGTGCCAAGACACAGCTCAGAGTCTGGGACTACCCTCATCTTGTGTCACTCCAAGATGGCAGCAGCACTGCCTCAGCACCATAGCTCAGCACTACCGCTGCGCCATCAAGCGGTGATGTCAAAAAATGCACACAGCTGCTGTTATATGAAAGGCATGTGTCATTACCTCCCCTCAGTGTTTGGAGTGGGTAAAACAAAATGGAATGGTAGGCTGATGGAAGTTTGCTAGTGCAACAAAAAGCAATAGGTCACCAATATCAGTGTAACATGAGCACAGCTTTGTTTGTATTTATGTGCTAAAAGCGTGATTTTGAAATCTGTTTCTCCATACAAGTCAATGGAATCACTATTTCTGGCTGCTCCACCACAGAGCACAGAACCTGAAGATGACAATATTTAAACTTTAATCTAAAACATGTGCAATTTCACGATGCCTTTTTGTGCCAACTATTTTATTTGGAATCTGAAGAAGCCAGATCTTTCAGGGCCGGCGCGCCCATTAGGCAGAGTAGGCAGTTGCCTAGGGCGCCACTAGGGGGGGGGGGGGGGCAAAAAACTTGTATTTGATATGATTTTTTTTTTGCAGGCTCTAGGTGGCGCTGTGGCAGAAAACGGTGGCGCAGCGCTGTCAGACATAGGATAGGCTCCTGTCCTCTGAATTACTTTCTGTTTAAAAGAGACGCTGCTCTTACTTTTAAATGGGGTGGGGGGGGCTAGAGCCGGCCCTGTCTGTGAGCTTGTAGCTCTGCTATTTCCACTACTTTTGTTTGACACTCTTGTACAACAAAGTAGGTCATTAAATGACGGAGAGAAAAACAAAAACATTCAAAGTTGAAATATGGAGATATGAGGTTTCTGCCTGACAGAGTGCAGTGGAACAGAAAATGGAAACAGGATGTTCTAAAACCACAGATTCAAGGGGCTTCAAGTGTGTCAGAGGTTAAAAAGACTTCACACACACACAATAAGCACCATCCATAATGTAAAAGTCCTATAAGGTCCCTGCCCACCACCACAGAGGTTGTGGGTTCGAATCCATCGTGGTGCATCCGGCTTTGTCGGGCGTCTATGCGTACACAATATGGCCCGTGTTCGGGGGAGGGAAGCCGGGCAGGGAGGGTGATTTTAGTCATTGTACGTACTCCTATGGGCTTGGGGGGGGGGGGGGACACCTGTCAGCAGGGAGTGTTGGGTGGGAGGAGTAGGACGAAGGCCCTACGTCCTCCTGGTAGGGGCTCCTCACTGGCAGGTGAGTCAGTAGTAGGATACAACATCAGTGACAACACAGAAATGTGTGTGGGGAGGAATTAATTGGCATATTAACGACTAAATTGGGGAGAAAAAGGGGGTAAAAAGAAATGAATAAATACATACATGAATAATTAAAGAAAGAAAGAAAGTATACAACAGTGTACACACCCTCAAACAAAGCTTGCGTTATGCAGGACAAAAGAAACAATAAGAATACACAACAGTAACCATTTATGTCACAGCGTCCTTACAGTAACTTCAGAACTAATTAGAGCCACTCTCTCATTTCCTCGTAGTGTGCAGCGTGATCTAGTATGAGAGTGACGACACTAGCATACACTCCCATCGTAAGAATGGAATGCGGAAATGCTCTGTTTATCTCAATGAGGAAGTTCCAATGTTTGGAACTACAGCCCATAGCAGCCCGCTTTTCAAAGTGTGACGGAACTCTCTCTCGATCTCTCTATGGCATTGGTTCTCAAAGTGGGGTCCGGGGACCCCCAGGGGTCCTTGTGGGGGTTCCAGGGGGTCCCCAGCAAAATGTGTTAATATAGCATCACAATAATTCTAACCTTTTATACTTTGGCTATTCAAAAATAGCAGATATAAAATAGCAGATTTTTCAAAAATACAAGCTCATAGCGCTATGAGCTTGTATTTTTGAAAAATCTTGGAACATTTTTGCAAAAACATAGCGAACAATTGTAACTCAAATCTTTGCTTCTTGGGCTCCCTGGAACAAAATATTTTGAGATGGGGGTCCACGGCCAAATACATATCATTTAGGGGGTCCTTGGCATGAAAAAGTTTGAGAACCACTGCTCTATGGGTCTGGTAGTCTGCACACACTCTACACATGAGAAGCAGCAGTTTCTCTCTTCTGCTCCGTCTACACTCCCTGCAGTTTCTACAAGACGAAGGCCTTTAGTTATGAGTTAAAGTTACCTTCAACTTAGCTGTCTGTTTTAACACTTTGTGTGTGATTAGTCTTAATTATCTTAAGGGAGTTGTTCACCCATAAATTACTTATTTTCTATCATTTACACACCCCATGACGCCTAAAATTCATGGAGATTTTTTTGTTTTTGTCGCATTCCTGAGCCAATAAATGATGACCGTAGCAACAAAGAATTTCCACTCATGTCGGTTCATGGGCCAGTGTCTTAATAGCAGCGGTTCTCAATGTGGGGTCTGGGGATCGCCAGGGGTCCTTGAGGGGATTCCAGGGGGTCCCCAGCTAAATTAGTTAATAGACATGAAAAACAAAAAGAGAACCACTGCTTCATAGCAGTGCAGGTGTGATGCAGGTCCACTGTCCTACACCAGCTGTTCTCTTAACTTAAAGGACGACTTCACCCATTTTCAACCTATCTTCATATAATTGGTCCTCACTAATGCTCATGATAATATTGTACCATTTTGTTCTACTCTGTCTTGTGTCTCATAGGAGGGCTGTGGCCTACCAGTGACATCATTAGGCAGGGTTATTTTTTCAATGAATTGCCCTTTTTTCATTTAGATGTTTATTCATGCAAGATATCTTCAAGGTATAGAAAACCTGTGGTTTCTATTAGCTTGGATAATTCCCCATCGATGATGTCACTGGTAGACAGGTTTCTGAAGTGTCCACAGCCCTCATCTGAGACACAGACCAAGTAGAACAAAACGGTACCATATTATTATGAGCATTAGTGAGGACCTATTACATGAAGATATGTTGAAAATGGGTGAAGTGGTCCTTTAATATCTTGTGCCAGGTGATGGGCAGGTCAGGTGATATAATGACCAATCCATATTAACTGTTACTAACCCATTAAAACCAGGTGAGATAATGACCAATCCATACTAACTGTTATTAACCCATTAAAACCAGGTGAGATAATGACCAATCCATATGAATTGTTATTAACCCATTAAAACCAAGTGATATAATGACCAATCCATATTAACTGTTTAACCCATTAAAACCAGGTGATATAATGACCAATCCATATATATTATTTATTTATTTATATTTTTAACTCTATGGGACAGCCTCATAGAGTTAAAAATAAGGATAGCCTAGGGGGCGGGCGGGCCGACGCCATTGCTTGCATGGGAGCCAAAACTGGAACAGGAAGTTTGGTGAAATACATTGAAGTCTATGCCAGCCAGCTGGACCAGCTTGTGAACAAACACTATTTCTGAACGATTGTGTCCTTTGTCAGATAATCAGTTCAGGAATATAAAAGAAGACATATCACAGGTTTTTATCCAATCAATTCGGATTTTTTTAGCACACTGTATGATTTTATTGAGGCATCTAATTTAGATGCCTCAATAAAATCATACAGTGTGCTAAAAAAATCCGAATGCTGTTTAGATGATCTAAACAGCGGCATTTATCGTCCATAGACTGTATAAAAATCGTCTCTGGCAGTGTTGCCAGATTGTGTGAGAGAAATAAGCAACCAGGTCTAGGAAAACAAGCCCAAAAGAAGCACCGGGTGCCAGGGGTCTTCAACCGACGTTTTCCCAAAGTGATGGGGAGATGGAGCAGGGACCCCATCCATATATTGTATAATTATGTATACAATTGTGTTTCATAAACATGCATGTTATTGTGCATCAATACTAAGCTATTAAAAATAATAGACAGATTAATATATTCATGCTTTTATATTAAACATACATGTACAGGGTACAGTGAGTAGGGTGGCCGCACTGCCATTTATAAACATACCTTATTAACTGAGAACAACAATCTGTCAATTGCACAATAATCATGTATAGCCATAAAAAGCTATTCAAAATGAAATGGACAGAATCATTTATAGATATCATTTATTTAATACATAAATGTGGAAAATGTTTTAAAAATATATGAAGACAAATGGACATTTAAAAAAAATATATAGGCTATAGAAAAAATATTTGTATATATATATATATATATATATATATATATATATATATATATTTTTTTTTTAATTGTCTAATCAAGCAACAATTTCGCGGACCCCCTGCAGTACCTCGTGGACCCCCTAGGGGTTGCGGACCCCTGTTGAAGACTTGCACTAGGGCCATTATGAGCACTTTAAACCTTTACTGTATACATTGAAAATAGCCGATCTACAAGCTCACAACGCGTTGTGAGCTTGTAGATCTGCTATTTTAAAAAAAATCTTGAAGTAAAATGTGAAATATTGAGGATTTTTGAAACACTAACAACACAAATCTGGTACGGGGCTCCCTGGCACAAAACATTTTCAGATGGGGGTTAGGGACAAATACATATTAATTTGAGGGTCCATGACATAAACATAATTAAGAACCACTGGTTAAAATAAATTTAAAATTGTGAAGCCCAAGTCCAAATAATCAACTACACTTTAGAAAAAAAAACATAAAACCGCAACCCGCAACTACCAATATTTACAAGCAACTTCACAGAAAATTAAGCCCAAAGTCGCTTATAATAAGTGGACATGGCAACACTGGTTTCTGTCTCGGCAGTATCGCGTACTTTGTGCTCTTTAGATAGCTCAATAAACTTATACAGTGGACACATAGAAAAGCAACACAGCAGAAAACAATGTGTGATATGTCTTCTTTTATTTTCCAGAAGCAATTACTTTACAAAGGTCTCAGTCATTCAGAAATATATTTTGTTCATGAGCTGATCCGGGCTCTCATTAACTCCAATGCATTCCACTGAACTCACGACTGCAGTCTGGCTCCCATGGTGCGACGAATCTGCCGGCTGGAATTGCATGATAGCGAAAATGACGTAGATGACCCTACCTTCTTTAAATATATCTTGGTTGAATGATGAGCGGAGTGAGAGGTTCTTTATGGAGCTAATCTCGGAGCTGCCAAAATTCCTGAAAGGGGCGTCAACAAGTGTCTTTTGGTAGCCGCGGACATCTTTGAGGGGTAAAAACCAGGTTCACTTAACATTGCCCAATGCCACGCCCAATGCCAACGCCCCCCGTGGTGACGAGACGTTGGCACGCTCTATAGTGCGTGCCAACGTCTCGTCACCACGGGGGGGGGGGGTGTGGCATAGTAGCTGCAGACATACTGGGGGAGGGGGGGCAACGTTAAGTCAACCTGGTTATACCCCACAAAGATGTCCGCGCTACCAAATGACACTTGTTGACGCCCCCTTCAGGATTTTTTGGTACGCAGCGGGAGAGGTTTGTGATGGGGCTAGTGTTGTGAATGAAACTGCACTCACTCGCTTACTAGGCTTACTGTTTGTGTAACGCAGATGATCAACCAAATATTCTGAAGAATGAATGAATAAAATAATGAATAGTTTGTTTAGAAACAAGCTTTGACGGCCACGCCACGCCCCCACCATGCGTGTATCTCTATAGAGCACCGAAGTCCTGACGTCACTCGTTCATCCCCAGGTTTGCGGAAGTAATTTCTCTATGGAGAATAACATTGGGTCATCTTAGAATCGTCTCATATAAGAATTGTGGTCCAAAAATAAACACCGCGTGTCGGCGTTATTGTCAGGGAGGAGGTTCTGTATCGTTTATGATAGTCAGTCACTTATATTTGATACAGTCTGTTTCTGGCGAAAATGTAACTAATTCGGCGGAAGTAACATTAGCGTTTTCTCACCGTCAGTTGATGCTTCATATCCATAAGAGTCAACCCGCCGTGGTCATTTGTTTATTTTTGGAACACAGTTCTTATTTGACGCGATATTAAATACGTCTATGGGATTCAGAACGGGGGTGGAAAACTGCGAACCAGGTAGACAAACAAAGGATGTGTAAATGACGTCAGACTTCGGCGTTCTATTTCTCCCCCGACCAGCGGGGACACAGAACGGCTCCGAGGAGAGCTGCTGAGAGACCCCTCGGAGAGACAGAGAGCCATAGCGTTCAAACTGTATCGATTTTTACCATTTCAATAAATAAGCATGCATAAACAAATTATCTCTCTACGTCGTCCTCAGACGAGCCCTCCATCGGCGTCTCCAGTCATCTCGGTTCTCCATACATCTGGCCAGCTCCTTTGTGCTTTCTGTACCAGCATCTTTCCTTAGTACATCCACGTAGGTAGGTGTGGGATGTCCTCTTGATCGATGCTCGTGTGTTGGTTCCCACAGTACGAGCTTTTTGACCGGGAATTCTCGGTGTCGGTGGCAGTGGCCGGCTAGTCTCATTCTCCTGACTGCGATCTTTTCTGATACACTTGGTAATGCCCCATACTACCAAGTATTATAATAATAATATAATTACTTCACATGAACAATGTTGGTATAACTAAGAGATTTTAAGGGGAATATATATTTTATATACCCATATTTACAAATAAAAGACATTATGTTGAGGTCACTTCCTCATTTTTCCTGGTCTGTTTGATGCGACTCATGCGAGTGTGAGAGGCTAGCTCAGAGCAGAGCCACTGCAAATATCAATCAATCTGTGAACAGTGTGATACGTCCCGCCCTGTTTTAAAAATTGTTTTCAGAGAGACCACGTGACGTGCAGTATCATACATGATATTTTCGGGCCATGTCATTGTCCCTTTAACAGACCTTGTTGACTAAATAATAACTACAATGGAACCATTTGAACACAGGTTCTTTTTCAAGGTCTTTATTTACATTTACTGAAAAATAACAGTTTTGGACAGCGACAATATGTTTACTTAGTGTGTATTGTAGCCAAGAAATTGGGGAAAAGTTAGCATTTTCCTAATTGGTTATGATTTTTGTGGGTAGAGGTTTGAACAATGACCTCAAGATTATGAAACTAGCCAAAGTGATTGAAAATAATTCACATTTTCTATTCACCATGATTCATCATTACTGATTGTTTGTTTGTGTGTGTGTGCGTGTGTGTGTGTGTGTGTGTGTGTGTGTGTGTGTGTGTGTGTGTGTGTGTCACGCCAACACTGGTGGTGTGAGTGCTTATTCTGCTGAACAATGTAAAAATGACAAAACAGTGGTAGCTCATACAGTTATCACATGGATGGCTAGAGGATTTGTCCTATATTGTCAACAATAGATCAAACAACCACTCAACATGCTGCCTTAAAATAATGACACTGATCAAGTGTGTGAAATCCAGGTACGTTTACGGTACTTAAGCTTCATGCATGTTTCACAGATATACACAAGTTACCAAGTAGATATCTTGTAGTTCATTTCTGCATATATTACTGCAACATCTCATCCACCATGACTCTCCTCTCCTTTGTCTTCCTTCACATGTTCTCTGTTCTACACTGCCTGGTGGTTTGTTTTTACTCATTTCCTCCTCTTCCCTGTGTGTTGTCAGCTCTCTCTTCCTCTCTTCCTCCAACATTCTTTGTCTCTCCTCCAACTCATCTCTCAGTGTTGTCACCTCTCTTTTCTTCTCTTCCTCAAACATCCTGTGTCTCTCCTCTAACTCTTCCCTCAGTGCTGTCACCTCTCTGTTCTTCTCCTCCAGTTGACTCCTAAACCTCTGCACCTCTGTTTTTGAGGTCATGATGTTGCTGAAGATCTCAGGCAGGAGACATTTCATTAGGTTTCTCTCTGCCTCCACTTTGGCCCCTCTTTCGTAGCTCTTTCTCATCTCCTCTATTTCCTGCCCGTGTCTCTCCTCCATCTCTCTCCTTTCTCTAAAACTGTCCAGCTTTCTGTCCATCTCCTCCTTTCTCTCAGACTCCCCCCTCAGATGTATTGCCAACTCTCTTTTCTTTTCTTCATCGCTCTCCTCTTTCATCTTCCTCTCCAGTTCACCCATTTGGTGGCTGAGTTGCTTGATGTCTACCTCATGCTCTTGGACGAATCCCTCTATCTTCCTCAGAGAGCCATTAAGCTCCCCCTCAAATCTATCCCTCATCTCCTGCTCTTCCTCCATGTGTCTCATCTCCTCCCTGTCCCTCTGAGCGTTTCTCTCTATCTCTCTGACCTTGGATTGTGCCTCTATCTCTCTGACCTTAGATTCTGCCTCCTGGTAGGCCTGAGTGCTGTAGAAGCTCCCTGTGTTTCCTTCCACCATAATCGCTATCTTCTCCAGCAGCTGTGAAACCTGAGCATCGCTGCTGTCCTTAATGTTGAGGATGTGGCATCTGTTCCCAGATTTCCCTACCAGCTGCTGACGTTCCTGACTGTGTGCTTGCTCACCATTCTGCTCTTTCACACTGTCGACGTGGATGATGACGATGCTGTGTCCCCAGCAGCTCTCTCAGAACATCTCCTGCATCATCTCCATCATCACCCTCTCCTCTCCTTCAGAGGTCTCCGCTGATAGGACCAGGAGGAAGGCATGGGGACCAGGGGCGGACAGACGGAGACAGTGTCCCACATCCTGCCATGTCTCATCCAGAGAGCGTCCAGAGAAGTCTGGAGTGTCCACCAGCACAAGCCGTCTCCCATAGACCTTTCTCTCTCTCCTTCTACCCTTCAGGTCAGAGGAGCTGGCCTCAGCACCAAACACATCCCTGCCTAGGATGATGTTTCCTACCGAGCTTTTCCCAGCTCCATTCCTCCCCAGTAGCACCAGTCTCAGCTCTGAAACACAACACAATGGAGAAAAGGTATAAAACACAGGTGTACAAAGTACTCAACTGCAAAGTTTTATGTGAAGGTATAGTGAATGGGAGTCACATAATGTCAAGCTAAAGTTGGATAAAACAGAGGTTCATCATATAAGCCTTAAAACATATTTTGACTTAGAATTATATGTGGAAGTTGTAAAGGCACCCCAGAAACAAACGTCCTAATTATCGATATTAGCAACACACAAATTAACAAAAAATGAGATATGCTCATCACTCTATGTGTGTGTGTGTGTGTGTGTGTGTGGGGGGGGGGGGGTTAGTGCACTTCAGCTGTGCACTTAGTGTAGAGTCCAGCTGATGAACCATGCCAATCATTTCTAAACTTTCATCATTTCCCTTATTCCGCACCATGTCAATAATTGTCCGTGCTTTGTCTCTCCTGAGTTTTACAGCTCTGGCTGACTCCATTTCTTCTTCGTTGATAACCTTCTTTTCCAGAAGTTTGTCCAGTAGAGAATGCAGGGTGGGCTCTGTGATGCTCTGAATGAACTGTACCCTCCAAACATCAGAGTCTTCATCAGAGCTCTGATATATAACGTAGCTCACTAGACCAAAACATTTGTTGAAGTTGTTTGGCCAGAATAAATGTGTGAAATTGAGATTAGTCAACTTTGTCATGAATATCTCTGCTATCTTTTACTGTACCTTTGGGTATTCAACGTTGGAACTACAGTGTTACTTATAGTCTAGGACCTGGCTAAGATATGTATGCACTTAATTTAGGAGAGAATATCTCAACTGTTCTTGGCTAATATGACCCCAGGGAACAACTTAGGAACTGTGACTAATTCTCTATCCGGGACGAAATACCCGAAAATGACCACGCCCTTTTTTAAAGAGGTGGTGCCATGGTTTTGCACTTTTTCTGTTTTCATGTGTCTATGAGGTTGATAGTACTTAATTTACTTATATAGAATACTTATGTTTAGGGAAACATAGTAAAGTGTAAAATTTCTAATTTGATATTTGACAGAACAGCTAAAAGAAACGTATTACAGTCCACGGCCATAGGGATATTTTTGCGCAAATCAATCTAAGAGCACCACATTTGTCCCAGATGTAACCCAGGGCATGCTCTAATGATTTAGCAATGGTGCCCGAGCCAGCGACCTTCAGGGTCATCATAGTGGCCAAATCCAATATGGCCGCCACCTGTCAAAGTTTTTGGCTATAACGTTTGAACCCCATTTTGAGCTATGAATGCAAACTTGGTGTCTAAATCATGTTTTTTGACAATTAGAAACAGATTTGAATTGCTTATTTATTTATGTTTTATGATTTAATCTATCTAGAGGACACTAATTTGATTATCACAAATATGGCCACTATGTTATGAAACAACCAATGTATCTTACGATAATAATTTTATTGAAACAAGAATGATTTAACAGTAGAACTAATTCCTATGATGATAGGCCTACAGCTACAGCTAATACAGTATGTTCAACAATGCTCAGCATGAAATGTAATACTATATAGTATTACTATTCTATACACCATTGACTAGTATGATATCATACAGTACTAGTCAAAGGTGTATAGAATTGTTTACAATATGTTTATATCACATTATGGTCTTGGTGTTACAACAGCAACAGCTTTACTGGCAAGATAGGTCCAGTAAGGTTCACACTAGTCATGGAGTCCCAGTACCAGCCCAATTTGAAATCTGGGATATTTTGTTGGACGGGGGTTGTCTGATTCCAATAGGAGCTGGTCTGCAGCAGTGTTTACATGCTGAATCAGTGCAGCTTGGGTGGGAGGAATGTTCTTGAGGGACTGAGAAAAGCCACTGTCAGGATTCATCTACTCTGCTGTGGCCACCACGGCTCTTGCCGTACAGTATTATGATGATGACCATATACTCCAATCTTTGGACACTTTTCTGATTCTAATTTGAACATATTGTATGTTGTAACATATTGTATGTTGTATGTTTTCATATTGTATGTTTCCCTAAACATAAGTATTCTGAACATTTTTAGCACCTCAGTAAATATGTAGCTCCAACGGTTTAGCAGATAGAGCCATGTTAGAAGAAGTGCACCGGTTATGGTCATTTAAAAAAGGGAGTGGTCATTTTCGGGTATTTCGTCCCGGATAGAGAATTAGTCACAGTTCCTAAATTGTTCCCTGGGGTCATATTAGCCAAGAACAGTTGAGATATTCTCTCCTAAATGAAGTGCATACATATCTTAGCCAGGTCCTCTACTACCTGTTGATGACTTTATAAACTGTATAAAAAAACAACTATTCTATTCTATATTCTATAGAGTACATTATTGAGACAAAGAATGAAAAGGTAGTGTATATATGTTTATATTATGATATTGACTCTACAATAAGTATGTAATAACTATGTAGAGGATAGTTTTATAATCAGTGTTTATAGAATCAGGATCAATTCAAACAAACAGCTGTGAGGACAGTTTGTTGACATGACAACAACAGTCCAATAAACTACTAACTGATGACAATAATAATAAAAAGACTCTCATAGATTCATATAAGTATTCATTATGTCAATAATTTTATTTGTACAATAATATAATAATTCTTACCAGGACAGATCATAATGTACATTTATTAATGTTGTATTCTACATGAACAACAACTTTGAAACAATCTGAAGATGAAAGAGAGGAAGCTGCTCCTTGTAGGCTGCAGTTGCTCCAAATAGCCAGCAGGTGTCATCAGAAAACCATTTCATAGACTGATAGACATTTTCAAATCAAGGATCCCAAATTATTAGGGGTGTAACGATACGTTTTAACAACGATTTGATAGGTATCACGATACTTGGTTGTCGATACGATACATGAACGATACAGGACAGGTTAATTTAGAACGATACGATTCGATTCAATGATTTAAAATTGATATAGTAACTATTTATTTACCCACAAATTCTGTGCGAAACATAAATACCTGGATACTGGATATAAACCCCTCTTTCTCTTTTTTCTTCTTAAAAGTACTTAGTATTGATAACATTGATTATTTTGTGCCAGGGGCCCCCAAACAAGATTTGTGTTGTGGTGTTGGGTATCTTTCAAAAACATTCCAAATATTTCACGTTTTTGACAATATTATTTGATAAAATATCAGATCTACAAGGTCACAACGTGCTGTGAGCTTGTAGATCAGCTATTATTAGTCGCTTGTTTTGGGCTTGTTTTCATAGACCTGGCTGCTTATTTCTCTCGCAATCTGGCAATAGAGTTAGACAAAAATAATAATGTTTAATGTGTCAAAAATATGTTTGTCCATCTAAGTGTGGACCAGGGAACCAAATGGACCCGTAATGTGTACACTCTCAGAGTTACACATTAACCCCCCCCCCACCCTCCTCTCCCACTGATAAGAGGCCATAAAACCCTCTATTGAAAACTGTTCAGTTACGTTGATGAAGGATACGACTCCCCCAGTATAGGGGGCAAGAAGGACATTCATCAGAGGCAGGCGGGGACCACCTCCCCGAATTACCAGGAAGTAGCAACACCAACCCACGCCAAAGAAGGCCGATCCGCTCTGCCAGAACCAAATGAACCTGATACGAGGGGCGGCCATAGCTGAGTGGTTAGTGAGCCCGCCTAGGGAGCCAGAGGCCCTGGTTGCCCCAGGTACGATTCCAGGCCACGCCAGCATATGTGTCGATGAAATGAAATTTGTCCCTGAGCAAGACTCTTAACCCCTAATTGCTCACAGGCCCTCATTGGAAACAAGCCCGCAAGGACTTTCATGAACGTCCTGTTAAAAGGAATTATCCTTATACTTACATCTGAATATTACCCCACACGACCGAAGATATGCTGGGATTCCACCTAGAAGGATCCATGGTCCACAGAGAGGCTCCAGGAGAAGATATGCTGGGGTTCCACCTAGAAGGGTTCATGGTCCACAGAGAGGCTCCAGGAGAAGATGAACAGTGCCAAACTTCCCATTTTATGCCACTATACATTGTCTGATCAGTGATCGACTAAACTTTTCTTAAACTGGATTCGCCTGTTGATGAGACGGTAGAGGGTTTGGAAGCCTATATCGACGCGTTTTATCACAAAAACTTTATGGCGGCGGACACTAAACCCGACAACTGGACATTCTGGACTTGCAATGCAGAAGCATGAGAGACAACATAATAATACATGGTCTTCCCGAAGTTAAAAATGAAATTGACCAAAAATTCGATGAACTCTTTAAGTCATTCCTGTCAGATAACCAAAAAATGAAGTCCGACGAAGCCGAAGCTATTTGTTTTTCCAGAGTCCATCGCTTGGGGAAAGCCAAAGTCGACCAGCAGAAGCCCCGTCCCATCGTGGCCAAAGTCATCGACTCTAAGATGAAATTTGCTGTTATGTCCAAGGGTAGAGAGCTGAAAGGATCCAACTACTCCATCAGTGATCAGTTCCCAGCAAAGATAATGAGTAGACGGAGGCTGCTCTACCCGTTCATGGCGGAGGCGAGGAAAAACAAACGGAAAGCTTGTCTGTTCGTCGATAAACTTTATATCGATAGAATTCTGTACAGGAATCCCTGTATTACCTACTGGCTGAGTGGAGGTGATGAAAAAAAATGTCATGACGCTCAGGAGGAGCTACCGACTCCGAGTATCCAACGTGCTTCCTCAGCCGAGGTAAACAACAGTCTTACCTCGTACACTTCCTTTCTTTTCATTTATTAGTGTGGTTGCCCTAACAGGGCAACCAGACTATAGTTATCTTCGGGCTTTATTATTATTCAGACTATAGATAAACAATATTTCCAATCGTAACTCCTCCCACAGTTTATTTTTCCCAATTTAGTGCCATATGTCAAAATGACCGGCTTCACCGGGAATCGTGTGGTTGTATTTTGCTAAGAGATTGGTTGCATAGTTTTATTGATATTGATTTATTAGTGCATTAAATTTCCCCATCCACTTTAATGAAAAAGTGAAAAAACTCAAATTCAAGTATTCTTTTCTCAGAAACCGTAAGAGCTAGATTTGGAGGGGAGGTTCATAATTTAGTTTGAAATTATTGAAAAAATAATTACACTATTCGGCCACATGGTGGCGCTATAACAGCCCCCTTTACGTTTTGGCCTATAACTCTTGAACCGTAGGTCGTAAAATCTAAATGTCCTTTTCCCTAGATTCCTTGGGTCATGACGCAACTCCCCATATAGGCCACGCCCATTTGCGTCAGGATAGATTTTCCGCCATTTTGAATTTTCTGCAAAACACACTTTTAGCTCCTCCTCCCATATATTTTGTCCAAATTTCACAAAAATCGGTACACATGATCTCTGGACCCATGCGATAATCTGGAACTTAAACAGAATTGTTATAGTCCATACCGTTCGTCCGTAAATGGCTTCCAAAGTTAGCGGGAGGGGCCCGTTTTACAAAAAAGCCCACAAATCACGAACAAAACGTCCAGTCAATCCCAAATTTGAATCACATGTCAAGTGTGGTTTACTCAACAAATCCCCAAAATAATTTCCACTTTGATCCATAGGGGGCGCCACAAATGCTCAAAATGTAACCTTTTGATGCAAAAACCATATGTTGGGGGATCAATCCTCTCAAAATGAAACACAAGTGATCTCAGGAGTTACGTGACAATGTAATTGGCGCAGCCTCCGACGGTATTCCTCCCAGCGTATTCCTCGAGTCCCGGCGGCAGCGACCCGCGACTTGCGTCGGCGCAACCACACTCTGCAATTGCCCTGAATTGCGACGCGTCTAGTTTTTTTATGCTTTTCCTCTCAGTTTTATATAAATTTCTCCTCATCATTTGTCTATCTATTATATTTCTATTCTATCTCTCCGCCTCTCCACTCTCTTTATTAGGCAACATTTGATGAATCAATCCGATCTCTCTCTCTTTCTCTTGTCGGTGTGTATGCGTATGTATGTGTATGCGTGTGTATGTGTATATACATATATGTATGTGTATGCAGCTATGCATGTGTGTGTATATATGTGTGTATATATTAATGCTGTCAAAATTATCGCGTTAACGGCGGTAATACATTTTTGCAATTAACTGCGTTCAAATATTTGACACATTTAACGCATGCGCAGAACGGCCCGCCCCTAGCTCTGGTCCATCGAGTTAGAAGGAGTTCTCCTAACGCTATGTCACTTTACAGCTGTTGCCCGCACACCCCCGGTAGCGCAGGCTGCACAGCCTCTCGTCTTTAGTAAAAATAAAATATATACCTTCGCTATTCACCAAAACAAAGACGGTTTTCAGATGTTGAAAGCCTACTTTCCTTAGTGGGAATACTCTGAGCCGGTGAGCCCCCCACCTCACCTCTAAAATACACTTTTTGTCCAGAAAATAAAACATTTCACCGGAAGGAAAAGATTGTCATTGGAAAAGTTCCATTGACCGGATCTGTAGGGGGCGCAGTGGAGTAACTAAAACATATTTCCCTTCCGGTGAAATTGTTTATTTTCTGTCCAAAAAGTGTATTTTAGACGTGAGGTGGGGTTTTAGAGTGTTCCCACTAAGTACAGCAGGCTTTCAAATCCGTAAAACCGTCTTTGTTTTGTGAGTAGCGAAAGTGTTTTTTTTTTTTACTACAGACGAGAGGCTGTGAAGCCTGCGCTACCGCGGGTGTCCGTGAAACAACCCGAAATGTTGTTTTTGTTTTATTTATAGCAGTGGGTTTCAAAGTCAAAGTACTCATTGTGCAGAAAGAAAATATTTTGAAAATAGCAGATCTACAAGCTCAAAGTGCTTTGGAAATTGGAAATACTCCAGTAAAGTAATAATTCCTCAAAAGTGTACTTACACATTACCTGCCAAACACGGATATAACCGCTGTTTAAAAATACAGCCGTTTACCGCCAACAACGGTTATATCCGTATTTATTTATTTATTATTATTTTTTTTATCCACACAAAACGAGAGATATCGCGATCCAAAGATTTCTAGCTCCATTCACTCCTTGGTTAAATTAAAATCCTGTATCTCGGCTCCTGTGTACTTTTTTTTTTTACCATGTTATTTTGGGTGAAACATGCTATTTTCAACTGGCTGCAATTATGGAACGGATTACCGCAATCAGATTATTTTTTTCCACGATTCTACGAGACTCCTGTGTGTGTGTAATGAGGGGATCACCGTGAGGACGGTGATCACGGAAAATATTTTGTGACTACTTAATGTTTTTTTTTAAAAGGTAAAAAAAATGCTGGCAGTGGGGAAAAAAAAAAAAAAAAAAAAAAAACTCTGTGGGGAATGTGTTAAGTACAGTACTTGAGTAAATGTAGGCTACTTGGTTACTTTACACCACTTGGGCAGTGAAAGAAAAAAAAAAACTCTGCGGGGAATGTGTTAAGTACAGTACTTGAGTAAATGTAGGCTACTTGGTTACTTTACACCACTTGGGCAGTGAAAGAATATTTTGTTATCTTTGGATAAGATTTTGTCCACAATTTCATGCTGTATTGATGTCGGTACAATAGGAGAGATAACAGGCAAACGTTGATCAAAATAACAATTCTTTAATTAAGTAATGCAGATGTTTAACAATAATTTACCTCTTGAGAGTGTAAAATGAAACGGGTCCATTTGGTTTCATTTTACACTCTCAAGAGTTAAAGATCTATAAGGGTCCATTGGTTACCAACTCTACATCATTTATAGCTGGGGACCACCTGTAACCCCCTCAAGGACCACCGGTGGTCCTCGGACCACTGGTGGTCCCCGGACCACTGGTTGAGAACCACTTGTTTAGAGGAATAGCAATGAAATTATGAAATTATGTCAGTGTATTATGGTGTATATTATAGATTTTTCAATATTAATAACACCGTGGATTTGTTTACATACTGTATGTTAAATGTATATTTCCGGCTTCTGTCATTTATCTTTCTATTCCCACAACAATATACAGAAAGAAATGCCATATTTTGGACATAGTTCGAATGGTGATTAATCATGATTAATACATTTTTAAGCTGTGATTAATCTGATTAACATTTTTAATCGTTTGACAGCCCTAGTATGTGTGTGTGACTGTGTGTATATATATATATATATATATATATATATATATATATATATATATATATATATATATATATATATATGTATGTATGTATGTATGTATGTAAGTATGTATGTATGTATGTATGTATATATGTATGTATGTATGTATATATGTATATATATATATATATATATATATATGTATATATATATATATATATATATATATATATACATATATATATATATATATATACATATACATATACATATATATATATATATATATATATATATATATATATATATATATTATTATTTTTTCCTCTCCATCTTTGGCTAGGGAAGTTTGGTTAACGTTAGGCTACATGGGGTGGCCTGGTTTTTTTTTTGTTCTTTGTTTGTCTTACCTTGTCTTACCTTTTCTTTCTGTCTATGTGTTTGTTTATGTTCTTTGTTCGTCTTGTCTATCTCTGTTGTTGTCTCCTTGTGTGTGTGTGTGTGTGTGTGTGTGTGTGTGTGTGTGTGTGTGTGTGTGTGTGTGTGTGTGTGTGTGTGTGTGTGTGTGTGTGTGTGTGTGTGTGTGTATGTATATTTCTGTCTGTCTGTCTGTCTGTCTGTCTGTCCTGTTTGTCTTGTCTGGGTATGCTTTACAACCTTCCTCTTGGATCTGTTCTGCTTTATTATTGTCTCCGCCAGGCCAAAGGCATGGTGGAGAGTATGTTTTACCCTCCGTGTGTGTGTCCGTCTCAGCCAAGCTAACATTGGTCAAGCTTCACGTGACACGCGACAATATGTAATATAAATAGGTAAGACAGGATTAATCAGGAACAGTACTCGCCTGGCGGAGACCTGTGCTCCGAGGAGCACATTTTCTAGTTGTTATTATGTCTTGTCAGCACAATATCTACATAAACATTGTTAATCAAAATGGATGGTGCTAAAGGTCTGAAGATAATTCATATGAATATCAGAAGCCTTCGACATAAAATCATCGTACTTCGAGCATGGGTTGAACAGCACAAGCCTAATATTATGTCAGAGACTATGCTCACCAGCAGAATCTCTGACAACAAGATTAAACTTACAAACTATATATTATTTAGAGCCAACAGGGGATCTAAGGGTGGTGGCTTAGCTACATATGTTTCAAATAATTTGGCTTCAGAACTGGTTACACCTGCTGTTGCACCTTCCCACTTTGAGAGCATCTTTGTAAAGGTAACTCTACATGAGAATAAATCTATTATAGTACCATCATAAAGTACGCGGACGACACGACAGTGATAGGCCGAATCGTCAACAACGACGAGTCTGACTATAGAGAGGAGATCAACTCAATGGCACGCTGGTGCCGGGAGAACAACCTCTCTCTTAACGTCGACAACACCAAAGAACTGATCGTGGACTTCAGGAGGCCGCGGAGAGACCATGCGCCCATCCTCATCGACGGTGCTGCAGTGGAAAGGGTCAGCGAGTTCAAGTTCCTCGGAGTACACATCGAGGAGGACCTCAAATGGGAGACGCACACCACACACGTGAGGAAAAAGGCTCAGCAGCGACTGTACTGGCTCCGCCGCCTGAAGAAGCTCGGAGTAGGACGTCGCATCCTCAGGCTGTATTACAACAGTTCTGTTGAAGGCATCCTAACAGGCTGTGTCACGGCCTGGTACGGGAACTGCACTGCCCGAGAAAAGATCAGCCTACAGCGAGTAGTGCGATCGGCAGAGCGGATAATGGGAATCGAGCTCCCAGCGCTCCAGGAACTGTACAAAAAGCGGTGCGTGGTCAAAGCCAAGCGCATCATCAAGGACAAGCACCACCCAAGTCACAGACTGTTCAAACCCCTACAACGACCGCGACCGGGCAAGGGGCTCTACCGCAGTATCAAGAGTTCCACCACCAGGTTATGGTGTAGTTTTGGTCCGGCTGCTGTCAGGATGCTGAACGAGGCATAAGCCTTGTTCAGCAGCCTGACAGCAGGCGGCGCAAAAACTTTTCTGGCTCTTTCTGAACACACCTGTGGATTATACCAGGGACAATGACTTGGACTTAGCTCCCCCTCGGACACACCTGTGGACTACACCAGGTACAAATGACTTTTTGCTGCACTCCCTCATGGAGCTACTTGCGGATTATACTAGGGTCAGTCCACCCTAGGTGGACACGCACTGACCTTTTGCACCTTAATCCCATGTATAACGCACTGACTTTTTTTTGTCTTTTCTATTGTGCTCTTTTTTCTCTAAGCACCTTAACGTCCATATGTATATCATGCACAGTATAAGTATAACATGCACAGTATACATACATTGCTGCTATGCTCATGCACCTTAGTTTTATTATCTCAGGTACTTTGTAAATATGTAGATAACTTGTCTGGCCTTCTGTTGCTCTCTTGTTCTGATCTCCTTCCCCACTTGCCCCCCACCCCTCTTCTTCTCCCCCCCCCCCCCCCTCTTCTCTTCTTTCTATGGAAATTAACGTTGCGATGGGAACGATGTACAAAAACGAATTTCACCCACTTCTTTACCTTGTAAACCTGTGATGTGACAATAAAACTGATTCTGATTCTGATTCTGATTCTGATTCTAGGACATATTTACAGACCTCCTTCTGCACCTGTCGAATCGTTCAACTGTTTGCCTCTACTATAAATTCTCTCAATAACAAAAATGAATTAATTGTTTTAGGTGACTTTAATAAAAACTGGCTGGACAGATCCTTGAATAGAGTCAAAAAAATTATTGGTAACCTAAACCTTACCCAGTTAATCAATGAGCCTACTCGTATTACACCTACATGTCAATCTCTACTCGTTTGGATACTGGTTTCACACCCAAACAGAGTTTTAAAATCAGGGGTTGTGTCTGACTGTCTCAGTGATCACTCAATTGTTTACTGTATTTGGAAAATCAAATTACCCAAATTGACACCTAAATTAATTAAAATCAGGTAATACAAAAAAAAATATTGATCAATTTATTAATGACCTGATCCTGATTAACTGGGATAGGTATCAATTAATACCTGGTGTCCATAATGCTTGGGACTTCCTATACTCGTAATTCACTAAAATCATAGATAAACATGCTCCTTGACAAGAGTCAAGGGAAGGCATCTTCCTTGAATTACATCCGAACTAATACGTTTGTTTAGACAGAGAGATAATGCCTGGGCCTCTTTTCGCAGGTCCAAGGATCCGGCTGACTGGGAGAAGTACAGACAACTGAGGAATAAGAGCTTCATCGTGACTTTAGAAATCCCAAACAATTCTGGAACAAAGTAAAAAATCAAACGAACTCATCAGATAAAACCATATCTACTAATCAATTAAAAGTTAACAATGTGATATTGCATAATCCGCAGTTAACTGCTCAAGCTTTTAACCAGCACTTTTCTTCAGTTTGTCCTCCCACAACGCCTGACCCTCCTTTTGGTTTTAACAACATGCCGACTTGTAATAGTTCCTTCTCCTATAGGAAAATAACACCCAGTGAGGTCCATGATGCAATTATTGAACTAAAGGTGAGTCGTGGTCCAGGGTTAGATGATATCGAAACCAAATTTCTCAAATTAGCACCCCACATTCTTATGTACCCCTTTGTGATCTCTTTAATATGTCACTATCCACTTGTCAGGTACCTGCTGTTTGGAAATGTTCAAGTATCACTCCCTTGCACAAAGGGGGAGATGCACTTGAACCTAACAACTACAGAACAATCATTTGTTCAACTGTAAAAAAAAAAAACGAAAAGCTAATCTATAATCAATTGTCACATTATCTCAATAGCTTTAATATCTTATCACCCTTTAAATCCGGTTTTCGATCAAATCATTTCACAACCACGGCTTTATTAAAACTCACAAATGATATTTTCTCAGCATCTGCTGATAAAAAATTTACTGGAGCAATCTTCATTGACCTATCCAAGGCTTTTGATTTGGTTGACCACTACCTTCTTTTAGATAAACTGTATTCTGTTGGTCTATCACGCAATGCTTTGTTATGGTTTAACTCCTATTTGCGTAATAGAAAGCAATGTGTCGTCATACAAGGATGTAAATCTGATCTGTTGAACGTGGTGTGCCTCAAGGCTCATCCCTTGGTCCACTTCTATTTTCCATCTTTATTAATGACCTCCCTTCAATCTGTTCGGAATGTAGTGTCCAACTCTATCCTGATGATACAGTATCTCCAAAACCACTATACCAGAAATTGAATCAGCTTTGCAATCCGACTTCACTACTCTACAATACTGGTTAGCAGCCAACAAATTGCAACTTAACAAAACTAAATCCTTCACTATGATCTTTGGTACACGTCAAAATATTAAATCTAAATCCATATATCATTCCTGTTCTATTTCCAGCTTGGATGGTACTCCACTGCAAAGAACTGTCATTCAAATGTCATATTGATCATATTATAAGAAAGGTTTACCTCAGTATCGTTGTTCTCTATCGCTCTAGAAACTGTTTTACATTCTCTGTTAGGAAAATACTAATATTACAACTTATTCTACGGATGTTGTGTATTATAAAATAATCACTTATTATTTTATTTCAATAAATCTACAATGATCTGAAGGGGAAAACGTTCTTGTCTCGGCAGAGCCTTTTTAAGATGTGTCAACATATGTCAATGTTCTATAAGGAATAATAATTCAACTTGAGCAATGACCAAACTAGATTTGATAATAAAAATATATGAATTTATTCAATCAAACCTAAGCTAGGCATGCAACATTTTATAAAAAAGGAAAATCTCAACATTAAACGTAATAAAGGTTTTAGCTGGATTCAGATGGAAGCTAAACCTAACTTTAAATCCTGTAAGAAAACAACAGTTCAAATGAAATAAGAATGATATGCCATGAGCAGTTGTTCCTGTGTTTACCGCACATCACAGTTGTCATGTGATGTGTCCGATGTCCAGTGATGAACGTTGTCTGTTTGTGACGACGTGGTGGAATTCACGCTGGTTTTAGGGTAAAAACGTGAAGTTGTAGTTGTAGATCCGTCCTTTGTCTCACTCAGTCCTCTGAGGAGCCAGTTGTGGTAGAATGCTGCCCACGTGATGTACCTATGGTCAGGCAAGAGCAGCGTCGAGCAGGGTTGCCGATACGACAGCCAATAGAGAAGAGAAGCAGCGGAGACGCAACGTAGTCAGGTCAGGGTCAGATCGTCTGGGGGACCCCAAGCTGTTGCGTCTGGCTTGTGGGAGAATCAGGCCTTCCAGTCATGGAGGTGCGGTGTGAAGAGCTTTTCATCCAGGCATGGAGGGCATCTTCTTCTTCGCAGTCCCTTGCTTCCTCGCAGAGAGGGGCTTCCAAAGTCTGGGAGCTTCCGAGTAGTCAAAGTAGTCTGAAGAGGGGGGTCACACACAGCGTTTATATACGTTGCGTGTTGACAGTAACATGAGGCTGTTGCAACACACGTGTTGTTGTTTTGAGGCAAAGTGGTCCAGAGAGATGTCCATCTTGGGAAGATGAAGTCATGCACTCGTGCATTGCTCATGGCTTAAATTACACATATTCTGCAAATGTCGTGTTTATTTTATTTACACCGTTATTACAAACCATTGAATCCAGTGCAGTAAACTACGATGAATATGGTGCAAATAGTATATGTCATAATTACAATCAAAATCATGATTAATGAATTGGAGTGATTACATGAATGAAACATTCAAACATTATGACATGAATGGTGACATGAATGGTTACTTGTCAATAAGTCAGAGTGTTATCTGTGGGATGATGACATAATCCAATAAAGGGGAACAGTATTATAATCCAAGAATCCTGATCCATTCTGGATCGAGTCTGTAGGGTTCCAGTGAGTCCGCTTTGGAGACAAACATCTGAAAATAGAATGTACCAAGTTTCGCAAACCTTGCAAAGCGAGTTCTCAATCACACTTAAAGTCAAACCTTGCGTTAGTGAAATGAGATGCAACTGTCATCTGTATCCATGGTCCAGGTTCTGTGGAACATTCCTGAGGGTCAATAGGTCAGTTTTGTGCAGCCAAGGCTCCAATGACATTAGATTGAGCCATCAGTATGTGACAGAGAGAAGGGCACAAATGTGTCCATTTGTTCATCCAATATTGTAAGTGTGGAAACTGTATAAACAGTAATTGGAACTGTATAAACAGTAATTGTGCTTCTTTATAGACCGATAGTTACTACAGAAGATTCGTCTTAGGTTGTCCTTTTACAACTCACCACTGTACTATGTATGAAAATCTTCAATTGCCCTCTCCCACAATAAGAAGACAGTGTCACTGGTTACAGTTTATTTTTAAATGTATACATTTCAACTATCCTCAATATCTCAAACAGCTTCTAAGACCATCCCCTAACAACTACCAGTTGAGGCACTCCACGCAGCCTTACTTTTATGTACCTTCAGTTTCCACATCATTAGGTAAGAGAGCCTTCATGTTTAAAGCCCCCTCTGATTGGAACAATCTACCGGTAAATTTTCGAACCATATCATCTTTCAATATGTTCAAAAGTGCACTGGCTTCTTATAACACGATCTCTTGTACATGTCCGTGACCATTACATCACTACACTTTATTTCTGTATACTATCGCTGATGTTGAAAATGACAATGATATCTGACTCTGAACAACTGATCCATCTTTTTGTGCTTGCTTAGAGTATAATACCCTGATAGTGTTGTCCTATGTGTTGTTTCTTGTCCGGTTGATATTTTGTTTTCAGTTTTTTGTTATTTGTTTTATTATATGTTACTGTATACTGTACTGCTGTCTCTAGGACCCCCTCGAAAACAAGATCCTGAATCTCAAGGGGTTACTCCTAATAAAGAATTTCAATATAACAGCGACAGCGGCAAGCAGTACCGGTCTGGTACCCAGTCTGACCTCGACCAGATCCAGACTTTGCCTTTTGGTTGAAAAAATGTTTAGAAATGTTTTAAAAAGTTAAAGATGTTTGAAAAATGCAAAAAATCTATTCAATTTTATTAAAACGGCAAGGTCACACAAATGTCTCCATAATAAACACGTAAAAATAATTTACAACATTGAGGCAATAATAAAATCAATATAAAACAATGCATTATGAAAATCACAACGCACAAAGTCCACCAAAATTATTTGCTCATAATATATACACATAAAAACATCCCAATCGAGCTCACATTTGTATGTTAATTGTCTTTTCAAATTGTGCCTTTTCCACGTCACAATTATAAAAAATATGTTTGAGTATGATATTACTTTAAGAATAGAGAATTGGGTGAAAGGGCCTTTCTGTATGGAGTTTGGATGTTCTCCCCATGTCCCCTAGGGTAGGTACCCTCACAAAAAACATTAAACAGTAATCCTGGTATCTACGTATACTGCCTCCCCCTGGTCAGCCGGGGCGCCTGATGGAGGGGAAAGGAACTGGTTGGAATAACGTGTTCCTTCCACGCGCTACGTCCTAACGGGGAAACTCCCCCCTGTCAGGTGATAAGAAGCGGTCTGCTCACTCCTCATGCATTGAAGGAAGCATGAGCGCAGTTTGGGGACTCTCCCCAGGCTGGCAGAGGGAGAGTAGCGCCCAGGATTACAAGATTAGGCATTTGGCACTGGGTGAAAAAAAAAGAAAAAAAGAATAGATAATTGTAAATCCATGCAACCTCAACCAACAAAAACAAAAAAACATATTTAAAACATAAATCCATCTGCAGTAAATTACATCTTTACAACGTTGCTGCTTATAGTAACTAAGATTTTAATTTAAAGGGATATTTCACTTTCAAAAAAACTTTGGGTCATTTTATCATCTACTCAGGCTTTTGTGAGCCCCCCAGACCATTTTTAAGTTGCTTGATTCAGTATTTAGATATATGATATTCATTTTATCAGACACGCCCCCTTCCTATACAAACCCATTATAACTTCAAACTCCATTTTAACCATGATAGATTTATCAAAAACACCCGTCCTTGATTCTGGTGACTCACCCCGCCCTCCTAATACGTGAGGGGGCCGTGTTTTTTCGATAACCTTTTTCGTTTTTTCATTTTCCAAAAATAATATTAAAAATAAATGAAAAAAGTTATCGAAAAAACACGGCCCCCTCGCATATTAGGAGGGTGGGGTGAGTCACCAAAACCAAGGACGGGTGTTTTTGATTAATCTAACATGTTAAAAATTGAGTTTGAAGTTATAATGGGTTTGTATAGGAAGGGGGCGTGTCTGATAAAATGAATATCAAATATCTAAATACTGAATCAAGCAACTTAAAAACGGTCTGGGGGGCTCACAAAAGCCTGAGTAGATGATAAAATTACCCAAAGTTTTTTTGAAAGTGAAATATCCCTTTAACTCTGCGTCTGAGAGTACACATGTAACCAAATGGACCCGCTGCCTTTGAGGGCCATGAGATGTGAAGTGAGCCTGTTGCCTTTCCATAGCAGACCTTCTCACAACACATTGCAACGTGCTGTTGTGAGCGTTCAGAAAGGCATTGTAAATCACAGATGAATACAATGTCGGCTTTGAAAAAACTGGCCGACTTTTTATGACTTCATGACTCTGAAGCCTCAGGCCCTCTCCCTCTGAGGGAGCGGAACATTGTTAGCATTAGCATGTAGCTAACAAAGTATCACAAGCAGTTGAATGTGACGTTGCCTTCCAAAAGTAAAAAAACAAATCACCAATAAACGCACATCACTGCATCGATTCAGAACTGTGCACGGCCGCATCGCGATGCGTCTTAGAATCGATTATTTTCCATTCCTCTGATTTCTAGTCATCAGACAACATTAGGATGTTTTTATAAATAATAAATCAAGGTTTGTCCAAACCCAGTTGGTGATGAAGGGTGAAATCTAGTTGATGAAGTGCAGTGATCATCTTCAGAGATGCTTCATTCCCTTTCTTTCTCACCATGTCGATTAGTTCTCGGGCTTCGTTTTCTTTGATTTTCTCTGCTCTGACCATGGCCATCTCTTCATCGTTGAGAATCTTCTCTTGGAACAGTATGTCCAGCACACCTCTGATCACGGCCTCTGACACTCGTTTGACGAACTCTGTGCGAACAGAACACAGCTGCTCTGCTTCCTGTAGCGGAGTCTTCACTGTCGACACAGAAGGCAGTGGCTCTGCTTCCTGTAGCGGAGTCTTCACTGTCGACACAGAAGGCAGTGGCTCTGCTTCCTGTAGCGGAGTCTTCACTGTCGACACAGAAGGCAGAGGCTCTGCTTCCTGTAGGTGAGTCTTCACTGTCGACACAGAAAGCAGCTGCTTTGCTTCCTGTAGCGGAGTCTCCACTGTCGACACAACAGAGCAAGGTGTTGTGTAGGTCGTGCCTCTGCAAAGTCGCGACAAAGAAAGGCAACACCACCATGTTGATGTTTCATAACCTAGAAAAAAAACACAAAGCACTGTATGAGGAGAGCCAAGCAATAAAAGAGACTGAGGGGCCAGGGACATGCTCCCATGTCAAGCCCAAGCAAGGTCTGATTGACGATGCATTCAGTAGTATAACGCCATACGAGAAGACGTCCTACAGGCACAAAGAGAGATGCCATAAAGTACCATATTGCAAAATATATGCTTCCTGTGTATTCAGTCACCAAAGAGGGCTTCCTCAAAGTGGTTCGGACGCTTGACAAACGCTACAAAATACAGTCTCAAAAGAGAGAGGGGAGAGAGGGAGAGGGGAGAGAGAGAGAGAGAGAGGGGAGAGAGAGGGAGAGGAGGGAGAGGAGAGAGAGAGAGAGAGAGAGAGAGAGAGAGAGAGAGAGAGAGAGAGGGGAGTGAGTGAGAGAGAGTGAGAGAGAGAGAGTGAGTGAGGGGGGAGAGAGATGGAACAGTATGTGTTAATGTGTGGTTAATTTATATATTTTGTTTGTACATATCTTCTCTAGAAAATGCAGTGAAAAGTGACAAGCGGATCAGCCATACAACAGCCATCTGCAAAAAGTTGGTGTGCCACTTTTCACACAGCTGGAAAAAGAGGGTGGCACTTGAGCAGGCCCAGAAGCGCTTCGAACTTCCAGACCATGGACTCATCACTGAGTGCCAAACTGGATGGGGCTCCAGGACTCAAATACACCACACCTAGTTCTAGGGCATCAGGAGCTAGATGTACTGGAGTCGGTCAGCAAGGCACTGAAACCACTGCTTGAGTTCACTGATGCTCTGTCAGGGGAAGATTATGTAAGTGTCTCACACCTCAAGCCAGTACTGAGCCTTTTCAACGCAACTCTCTTGACACCAAAGGAGGGGGACTCTAACTTGACAAAGTCCTTAAAAAATAAATTATTAGAGTACTTGAATAGTAAGTATGAAGATAAAGTCACACAAGAGCTACTGAATGTGGCATCCTTCTTAGACCCAAGATACAAGACCCAGTACATCACTGAAGACGACATTCCCATCATCAAAGCCAGACTGGTGAAAGAGATCAAGACGCTGGAACTCAAGGTAAATATAATGATTAGAATGAAATGTATGAAATAGAAAACTGTTAATTCTATTATATTATCTTACATTTAAGTACATGTTTAAGTGTACACTGAGCTGAACATTGTGGTCTTCATACAGTAATGATTCTCATTATATTATGATGTTGTATTATCATATTTCAACATGAAATAATGAAAATTTCTTTCTTCTTTTTTTGTCTATTTTATTTTAGAGTCCTGGGGGCATCAGAGTCAGAGTAGAAGAAGTTCCACTCCCACCCACCAAAAAGAAGAAGACGTTGGGAAGCTTCTTCAGAAGCTCCACTGCCAGTGCCGCTGCCACAGCACCAGTTGATCCCACTGCTGCCATAGAAGCTGAGCTGAACAGCTATCTACTGCCACTTGACAATGATTGCGGATCGTTTCTCTTAGCCAGTGGAGCATTAGTTACCAAGAGCTGTGCTTTCTTTTTCTGTTCTTTTTCGATTTTCCAATCCTACATTCTCTTAAAATCAGCGTGAGGTTCCTTTTTGTTATTAGCGTGGTAGTTCCTGGCCAAACAGGAAACTGTTGCGGTAGTTCCTGGCCAAACAGGAAACCAGTGCATTTCCGCCTCCGTTTTCCGGCCAGATGACGTCATTTTCCCGGCAAAGTCCCCCCCGACACCGTTCAATAGAAAATATATAAATAAAAGGCTTCCGGGGGTGAAATTCATGGAGTGGGTGTTGTGAAACTTTTGCCACTCACAAAAGATATACAATTTAACTTTAGTTTTGTTGAAAAGGTTACCTAGTATTACTTTAAGTAACTATACATTTTTGCATTTTTTTTCAAGACTGCAAGCACTTGCACTGTTGTTGTTACTGTTTCACTATTGTCAAAGAAGAGCTGCAATATCTTTGATATTTCCAATCTAAATGCAGGCTAAAATAGTGATTGGTCTTTTATGTTCAATAAAATATTCATTTCCTATATACATTTTGGAATAGGATATTCTGTTTTTGTAAAATTGTGCATCGTTAGATGTAAAATACTGTTGAATAATTGTCAAAGCAGAGCTGCAGCAAAATGTTTGATTACAGTATGTTCATGTTGATTGACACATTTGACAGTGATTGGTCTGTTCTGGTCAATAAAACTGCACTTTTCCACGTCCATTTGGTATTATTATGCAGTTTTTTGAAGAATGCTTAGTTTTCACTGTTTCTACAGTTAAAATATCAAATAATAATAGTCATATCGTATCTATATAGAGATATCTGGCATATATATCGAGATTTCTGTCCATATCGTGCAGTCCTACTGGTCGCCACCACGGCTCTAATTGAGCAGATGCTGCAACAGGTGGCGGCTGACCCTACCCTCCCCGTCAAGCGGGTCTATGACAAGATAGTGGCCCCAACTGCAGAAGTTCGGCATCTGCCCCCCTTTGATGCAGTTAAATCCCGCTTGGAGAGAATGCGGGCCAACCTTATGCCTCCCATCCCTCACACCGTGGAGGGCAAGTGGGCCGTGACCTGGCAAGGGGACGCATTTCTGTCAAAGCACCACCGGCAGCACGGGTTCAGGACAGAAGATAACGTCCTCAAACTGTAGCCTATAATTTAAATATTAAATATTATCAATGCTTGATCAAGCAAAAGGTGCTGGGGGGTTTTCCGCAACAATCTGATACAGGTCTAATTTATATCAGTATGAATAAAATGAAATTTGAATTTTGTTTTAGATCTATTTGGACGGTACCTTCCGATCCTGTCCAAGGCCGTACATGCAGTTCGTCACCATCCACGGCCTAAATATGGAAAGGGTGGTGCCATTCGTCATGGTGCTCATGAGCGGGAAGACAGAGATGTATTGCGGCAGTGGCACAGCCAGAACGCTAGTATAGGCTGGGCCAAGGCAGGAGCGTGTGGGCACGCTAGGCCTGTCCCCGACTAAGGATTTGTTTAGTCGACTCTAATTGGCGACTAATTGCCAATAGTCGACTGGCAGTCGACCTTTTTGTTTTGGGCCAAAATACATTTTATTTCAAAGGGCCAAGTCTACACAGTTTGTTTTGTCTCCAGCAGAGTTTCTAGTGTCTCTATCTCTCTCTGGAAGAGGTTGCACATGAACTCTGCAGCCGCACTGAGGCGCTCCAACACAAACAATACCAATACAAAGACGAGGAATAAGAAGAATAAAGTGGAAGTTACGTGTTGTTGCAGGTGTAGACTTGGCCAAAAAACAATTTAAAACATTTTTTTTTTTTTTTTTTTTCGACTAGAGTCGACTAAGAGACACTTAGTCGACTCGGACCCCCCGCGACTAACCAGTCGACTAGTCGACTTAGTCGAGGTCAGGCCTAGGGCACGCATGTGTCCCCGACCCGTGCGTGTGCGCCATGTTGCCAAAGCCGAGTTGCTGAGCCAGGGAAAGTTCACCTTGTATTTATTCCACCACAGAAGCGGATCCTCTTCACCTGTGCGGTTATTGGGTGGATTTTGGGCGTTTTGGGGCTTTTTTTTTTGTTACTTAATTTCGGTTTTAGGGTTAGGCTTAGGGTTAGGTTAGGGTTATTTATTTAATTCATATGTTTGCGTGATTTTACAATTATTTTTATCAAAAAAATAATTATAAAATTATAAAAAATATAAATATATATATATTTTTTGCTAAATCGATTGGGTTGGCCAGCTTTCTATGTGGGTGGGCACAAAGATATATTCTAAAAATAATAAAAATAACAAATAAATAAATAATATTAACATTGATAATAATAATAACTTTTACAGGTCCATACAGGCAGGATAGGCACCTGAAAGGGTGGGTGAGGAAAGCCATGGCTACAGGCTACCTCCCCGTTGCCGAGGCAAAACATTCGGGTGTTTCCAGGAGCAGACAGACCCGCCGGCTGGTCTGTCGCCACCCCGCGGTAGGTGACTTCCTACAGTACATGGAAGCCACCTACGCGGGGGAGAAAGCACTGTTCCCGCCGGCAGTGTGGAGTGTATATCGCCGTCGCTCCAATAATCGAAGCAACAACGCAGTGGAGGGTAAGAACTTAGATTTATTTACTTTATTATTATCATTATTATTATTATTAATTTCTCATTCCAAATCTGTTCTATTTGCTTCAATATCACTGAGCAATGTGGGAATGGAATGTCAATGTGCCATGTGTGCTGCATGTAGCCTAGTTCTTATAAACCTATGAATATTTCATGTTTCCATCACAGATGGAACGCACAGGTCGGCACCTGCCAGGCTGCCACCCCTCCATTTGGATCTTCATCCGGCGTCTGAAGGACGAACAAAAGCTTGTGGACGGTGTGTGCCATCACAGAACGCGGGTCTCCACCAGCCACACAGCGGAGGAAATGGCGACAGCTGGAGGAGAGGTTTGAGAGTTTTTTTATACTAAGAATAATTAAATAATAAAAGGCTGTAGGCATGGGGTCCAGGGAGCAGGTGGAGGCTTTGGCCTATGCTTAGCTTGGTCATTTGAGGAGCATCCACAGGGGAGAAGGAGTAGGGAGGGTGGGACGATCTGAGGCTGAGATGCAGTGGACTGGAGTTGGCTTGTTATTATAGAACTTATTGTGCACAACAAAAATGTGTTCACCTGCTAACATTAATATTACTATATTAATTCATTACTAATATTAATTAACTAATGATTTTCTCCAACAGGCTTCAGAGGCTCAAGCGCCAGTACCGCAGAGGAAGGAGGACCCTGGAGCAGTATTGGGATGTGTGTGCAAAAGACGCCTATATAAACACAAACCCAAAGTAAATTGATTGTTGTTCTTGAACTATTTAAAATAAATGCATGGGCAGGGTCTCATTTTGAAGGTAACACTTTGAAGTAAGTGAAGTGAAGAACTTACTGGAATAGAAGGTTTTTAATTCTCACCTAAATATATTCTATCAATACATGCCTGCATAACACTGCTATATGAGCTGGAAAACACCATGTGGCCATGAAGCCTTACCTAGCTCATGACCATAAAACATTAGATTCTGTGAAAATAATTTGAAATAAAACTAGAAAAAGTGCTTCTCGGAGCACAGGTCTCCGCCTATGCACAAATCAGCCTCCTGGTGGCGCTATAACAGGCCCATTTGGGGCAGAGGTTCTGCTCTGGCATCCAGGGAGTGTGTGTGCAAAGTTTCGCTGCGATCAAGTCAACGGTGCCAGAGATTAGCTGTACACAGAATGACAGAATGGCACACACACACAGACGGACAGGGGGTAAAACATACTCTCGCCATTCCGAAAGTCCCTCTCACCGCCTCGGAGAACGACGAGTCATAATAACGTGTCACTGCGGGAATGTCGGCGAATTCACCCCATTGAAAAATGGCTGTGGGAATTGGGGATTTTATACACTCTAATAAGAAGTGAATACATAACGGCCATGACCAACGATATTTATTCTCTCACACGTTATATATATTTTTAATGATTGACCTGACCATTTTTGCAATATAGTGAAACAGAGCTAGCTTCGGTGTCTAGGTCTGCAGTCGTGAGGGGCGGGTCTAGACTCTCCTCTCCAGGCCAGTTAGAGCACATTAATTGACCAGCACACTCATGGAGTGTACATGAGTGTATGTGCACAGTCTCAAAGCAGACACATAGCCCAACTAACTCCACACTTTCCACAAAGATTCCTCAATATTCTGCCTAGATTTAACTCCGCGAGGGTAGAGATGGAACCAAATGGACCCGTGGTCCATGTATTCGTACCATCCGCTCATATTGAACATAAGTCCTGAGTAAATCGTTTATGAACAGCTAAAATGTGTGCCTCACTCAGCCTGTGTTGGCGGCGGAGCTGTCTGTGCAGAGCCGTGCGGGAGAAATGCGGGGCCCTGTGCGAAGTCACGTGCGCGTGCGCGCAGCGCGCGTGCGCGCCCCCGTCCCGCGCGCGCTTTCGCGATTTTTTGGCGGTTTTGGGCGGATATTTCCGAGTTTTTGGTGGTTATTTGCGGTTATTTCTTTTTATAACTCTTAATAAATGTGATTCTGTTCATTTTGCGGGGCTCCCCCAAGCACGGGGCCCTGTGCGGCCGCACCGTTCGCACTACCCTTGGCGCGGCCCTGTGTCTGTGTATGAGAAGGCAAGTGGCCGGCCCTGTCATAAACTCACACAGCTCTCTTTGACTTCTGCCATTTACTGTGTTAATCAGCAAACTAGGTACAGCTGGTCAGATTTACATAACAACCCCGCCTGACTAGGCTACTGCAAGGGTGTACTCAATGAACACTAATTGCATTCATCACAGTCCCCTTCACGTTGGTCGAAACTCTTTTTCTTATTTAACACAAAGATATCAAAACGCTCGCCCCAAAACACAGTCGCCCTGGCCACATCGGCCGGTATTCCCCTGCCCTGCTATAACGTAACCTCAGTAAAACGGTGCCAAAACCTAACCTTATTCGACAGACAGGGGGAGAGAGACACAGGGACAGAGAAGAGGAGAGCGCGACAGAGAGGAGAGCGACAGAGACAGAGAGGGGAAGGGGGAGAGAGAGGGAGAGACAGAGAGGGACAGAAACAAACAAGCCTGCACGTGCCATGTCCTCTGATTATAAGCGAATTTGACATTGTTACCATGTCTGAAAATTATAAGCGACTTCGCCCTATTTTTGCACAATACTCTCTCACACTGTGAGGTGGCTGTAAGGCGGGGAGAGAGCGACATAGACAGAGGAGGAGAGAGAGAGAGGGGAAGGGGGCGAGAGAGGAGGTGGATCTTGCCGATGATCTGTGCTGCCAAGTGGGCGCTATGTCACGCTACATGTCAGGCTTGCATGTGTGTGAAACACCTCTGTTATATTATTCATTCATCAGAACTCTTTAGAACTTCTCCGCGCTGTACTTTTTACCTCAGTGTTGCCATGTCTGAGAATTATAAGCGACTTCGCCCTACTTTTGCACAACAGTCTCTCTCACACTGTGATGTGGCTGTAAGGTGGATCTGCGATGCGAAGTGGACGACGCGTCACGCTAGATGTGAGGGCCGCGCAGCGGCCCGAACTTCTAGTAAGATTAATAGGGGACAGGAAGCCTATTTGTGAGGGAAAGCTGATAATAATTAGAAGAAAGAGTTAACAGTTAACATAAAACATTTAAACCAAGCACTTTGCTTGGTTTGGAATGATTTGAAACATGATTTATTATTAATAATATATAATAATAATATGTAATATAATAATATTAATATTAGTATTATATTATGTAATAATATCAATAATTTGAGTACTTTCGAGTGTTGTATAAATCAGTAGGCCATAGTCCCCCCAGGATTCCGCGATCGCGGATTTCTCCTACTGAATCTGAATCAGCAGACCCGGCAGGCCCGCCACTTTTCAAAATATACCTCTCCGGCTTAGTGTGGCGTTGTAGAGGGCGTTGTAGGAGTGTGGCGTTGTAGAGGGTGTCTCCCTGAACGCGTGCGTATGTCACAAGTGCCACGGCAAAGAGCCGTCTCGTGTCCAGCGTCCAATTTGTAAAGGCTATGCACTCCAGTGAACAGCATTTTATCCGTTTAGATACATTCTTAATGTTATTAAACTGTTATTATTACACATTACAGTAACATCATTTGTGTTGTCTAGCTTCGTTTAAATTCTTAATTTATAGTTTTAATGTACAAATGAATCGTTTTTCAATGGCTCCTTTTTACCCTAGAGGGTACTCTTATTCTGAAGAGATCGTCCACCGGAAGTCTTATATTTGCTAAGCTATGGTTGCTTACGAAACACAGCAAATAATGTGTGTCCTGACAATGCTAATACAGAAGTGAATAAATATTACACCCATACTAGGTATCCTCTAAAATGTAGTAACTATGGTCAGGGTTTGGATGACAATATAGCCTCTGCAACAGAAAACAATTATAAAAAATATAAAAACAATTAAATATAACATTATTTTCAAATTAGATTTGTATCCTCAAAAACGATTATTCGAATATTCGATTATTCTGATCCATCCCTAATTACAATTAATTGTATCTAAGGATTTTACTTGATTATTAAAACAAAATCTATTTTTTGCTTGATAACTAGTCATTTTAGGTTGTTTTTTAATGTCCTCAGAATATTAACTATCAAGCCGCGGAATCAAGGATTGTTCTCCACAGAATCAGGAACGTTCTCCGCGGAATCGAGACTTTTTCTCTGGGGGGGGCTATTAATTAATAAAAAATATAGGCAATATATATATATATAGATATTTTACTGTAGTGTTGAGCTTTTAAAAAAGCTTTTTGGTTGAAAGAACAATAAACCGCACTAAAAACACTAACTCCTGCACACCACAAAATCCACAACTAACTGACCTCCTGCTAAACTTTGACTGCATGTGAGAATCTAGCCATGGTTCACAAGACGCTCGTCTGTCACAAGCGTCATGGCGCTACTTTTTTTTTAAACTTAACATTTACAACCAGTACATCTACATAAAAGTTCAGATTTCAAATATGAAGTGCTTACCCTATGGCCACGGACGTTACAATTAGGTACGGCTCCTCAAAAGTACCCGTATATGCCGCGTTGTTCAATAAAAAGCATTTTAATCCGATCGGCGGCCATTTTCTCATAGAGTTATAATGTATCAGAGTGCAATACACCTCCCAACCGATAGGGTCACGTAGTAGAAAGCATGGAGAAAAGTTCAGAAAAAAAGGCCACCGTACAGAATTGTAACATCCGTGGCCATGGGGTAATTACTTTATAATTACCCCCCCTCTCTCTCTCTTCCCCCCCCTCTCTCTCTCTCTCTCTATTTTCTTTTTTTTCCAGAAACTGCTTCATAGGCGTGTTAAGGGGGAGCTTGGGGGTCCCTAAGAAGACCATAGCACCCCCAAGAATGGTAGCCTACAGTAGGCCCTATATTTACAGTAGATGTGTATTACTCATACAAATAGACAGAAGCTTTAGAGCTTCTCCAAAAATATCTGATCTCCTAGTTCACAAAACGTCACGCTGTAATGCGTCGTTAGCTTGTAGATCAGCTATTTTTGGGCAGCAAAGTGAAGGTGAAATTACAGAGTTATACAACGCGTCTCAGTGACGCATGCATGATGCGCTCTGATCCGAAAGTTACATTTCAACATAAAGCATTTTATTGAGTTGTAATCAAATCATGACTGATGAACAGAAGTAACATAGACACTTCAGAGATTAGAGAGAACGTTTAACTATTGCAATCGCTATAGATTTGGGTGAGTTCTATTGGTTAAAACTGAATCTCTCCAAATGCTTGGACTTAGAGACATCAAAAAGAAAGCAGTGCCAATTGCTTTCGTGAAAGGTAATACAGGCAAGACAGATGTAAACTTTTATTTTATTTAATAAAAGGAGGATTAATACACACAGGTGCTTCGATGTTGGTTGGGGTAATTACTAGCAACATGTCATCCCATCTTCCTCTCTGTCTCCTCTTTCATGCTCACGGCCACCAGAGCGCATTTTTCCACACACACATGTGACATGCCACACAATGATGTGCCCGTAGCCTGGTAAACCCTCCCTCCGGAAATCTCAATTCCATTTCATTTCAGGAGTGAGTCTGGCCTGATCCGCCTGTCTGCAATATTGGCTGTGCTGGAGTTGGGCGGGAGTAATACCGTTGACTGACAACCCCTTCAGCCAATGATAATTTTTCCCCTTCAGCCAATCAGCAGTTCACCAGTCTTAATGTGACGCGACGGGACTTTTGAGACAGCCATACCCAAAATGGGTTGCCTTTTTCGGGTACAATGGTGTCACTGCCCGCCCCTACCGGTTCTCTAATTATTATTTTTTAAATAGGCTTTGTCATGATTAATTGACCACATATATGAAGTTAAACAACTAAATTCTATCCAAACGATATCTTATAAGTAAATTCCGTGCCTCAAAATAGAAGTTAGAGAGCTTTTTGAAGTAAAAAAATAGCGGAGAATTGGCCGCACATGAAAAAGATGGCTGCCGTTCGTGTTTTGGGCTCACTCGAACTCGCCACCTGATTGGCCAACGTAAGCTGTCAATCACAGAACAATGAGCGACGACGCTGATAGGCGCGTCCGTTTGGCATACACAGCCAATATTGCAGAGAGGCGGTTCATGCCAGACTCACTCCAGGAATCAAATAGAAATTAGATTTCCGGAGGGAGGGTTTACCAGGCTAATGTGCCCGCCCACCTGAGGAAATCTCACACAAGCACACACATACACACACGCAAGTGTGCACTATGCCTACCCTGTCAACTGAGCGGCACCCCCAGGGTCCTAGCGCCCTTTCGCATACAGCACATGCGAAGAAGAGATCACCTATATGAGTTGTATTTTAGAATAAAAAACATATTTCCAGTGATAATCCAAGTTAAACAAAGAATAATAGTTTTGGGCAACGGTTCCTCGTTGGTCAGTAGGAACACACTGAGGACATTAGCTGGGGCAATAATACAATATCATTTTGACTATGCATGCACCTCATGGTACTCTAGCACCTCAAAGGCATTACAACCAAAACTACAGACCTCTCAAAACATACTAATCAAACTACTACTAGACCTTACACTTAGGACTCACCTAACCCATGCTCATTATGCTAGGGAGATAATAGACCTCACACCTAGGACTCACATAACTGCTCATTATGCTAGGGTGGGATGGCTCAGGGTAGAGGACAGTCCAGCAACTTGCAATGGACCTGGCTTTCAAGATAGGCTACTCAAGGGACCTGTGCCCATGTACCTGTCAGACTACTTCACTAGAGTGAGAAACTCTAGAAACTCCCTCTGGCACAACACCAGAGGGAGCTCCACTGATGACGTTCCCGCCCGGATTTTATCACAAACATGGAAATTAATTCATTTTACTGTTATGCCACCAAAATGTGGAATGCCTTAACAACAGCCTTAACTTCTAGCTTGCCACCAGAAATTGACCCCGGTTCTTACTTTGTCTCTCGGCCTTGGCTGCAGCGTTACAGGAGCTGACCACTCTCTGGATCTCCTCTTTGTCCAACATCACCGTCTAGTAGGACACACACACACACACACACACACACACACACACACACACACACGCGCGCGCGCGCGCGCGCACACGCACACGCACACGCACACGCACACAATGCAAAGTGTATCCATTAAACACACACCACTGTCTACAACAAACACATGACGGCATACACATTAAACCACATTATTACACGGCTTGGTTGAATGCTTGATTCTGATTGGTCAATCAGTGAATTCATTGGTGTGTTACTTTTCAATAATGACCTCTGAACTCAATAACAGCGCTGTCTAATGAAAGACTCAGCAGGTGGTGAGGTGTGTGTGTGTGTGTGTGTGTGTGTGTGTGTGTGTGTGTGTGTGTGTGTGTGTGTGTGTGTGTGTGTGTGTGTGGGTGTGTGTGTACTAGGGTTTAACATTTTCCGGTAAATAGCTAATTTTAATTCCCGGGAATTTTCAGACCTTTTCCCGGGCTTCTCGGGAATTCCTGTTAAAGGGTAAAAAAGAACAAGATGTTCCATACCATATATATCGGGAGATGATTGGAGTAGCCACCTGTGTGACACCGGCACTGCTGCTGCGGTGTTCTGTGTTGCTGATGTGCCGTTACGTTACGGGACTGTTTGCTCTTGTTTTGGGGATTCTGTTTGATCAGACAGTTCACCATGTGTTGTGCAGTTAACCATAACGCATTAACTTTAGCGTGCATTTTCTCTTCAGTTCTGGAGATGTGGTGGAGTTAGTAGGCTTACTAACCTATCATCAGTCTAAATACCCAGGCGCTGCGCTCGTATTCGTGGCAACACGCTCGCCCCAAAACACAGTCGCCCCGGGGCAAATCCGGGGGTATTCATCTGGTATTCGTACACGTAACCTCAGTAAACTATGTCTGAACTAAACCTAACCTTATTCCTAAACGTTACCTCAGTAAAACGGTGCCAACACCTAACTTTATTCCTACACTTAACCTCAGTAAAACTATATACCTAACCTTAAAACAAATACAAGAATACAAGAACCGCTTGTCTGTGAAAGAAATGGGGGTGACGTGTTTTGGGGCAAGTCTTCCGTTCACCCGACACTGCGTAGCAGCACAGAGCGGCGCAGACTGAACATATGGGAGGTCCAACCTGGGTCCTACGACTCCTACGACAAACTTACTGGCTTTCTCCTTGTGTTTTATTTTGTTCATTACTGTTAAATTCAGTGCGTCCCATATTGGATCAAAAAAGACGATGGGACCCTGCCCTGGTCGGCAACGCGGCAAGTAACTTGGCTAATTATAATAGTAATTCCTCCGCGCTGTAGATAGGCCTTTCTACTAATTAGTAGTAATTTCTAACAAGAAAAAACAACCTTGGGGATCCCGGGAACTGATTTCAATTCCCGGGACGGTAAATATTTCTGGGATTCCCGGGATTCCCGAATCCCGGGAATCCCGGTGTTAAACCCTAAAGTGTACCTTGCTAGTGAGCTGGTCCAGGTACATGTGTGCGTTGTCATCGTTGACCCCCTGCAGACCCAGACCCTTTTGCCTGAGGCTGTCCAGCAGAGAGGCCTTGTCCTTGTCAGTCACCGCCTTCTTCACCTTCTTCACCGCAGCCTGCACCAGCCTCACTGGACGGATGGATGGACCAGCACACACACACACACGCACACGCACACGCACACGCACACACACACACACACACACACACGCACACGCACACGCACACGCACACACACACACTTGTTATGTGAATATACTTTTATTGCTCCTAGTATTGATGATTTCTTGTATATTATTGTGTCTTTATATGTCTTGATGAATGAATACACAGGACCACAATGGAAACAAACTCCCAGGGCTTTTTGTGCTATCCTTTTAGCATTATTATAGAACTGTTCTAGGGTTGCCAACAGCAATACCGGACAGGTCGCACCCCCCCCCCCCCCCCCCCCCCCCCCACACACACACACACGGAGTGTTCACCTGCTGCAGTGGCGGGGGGAGGAGGAGACAGCTCATTCTTTCAGATTATCCAGCACAGTTTTGAGGCCAATTTAAGCACATTGGCTGTTATCATCTCGGCCTTGATTTTTTTTGCTGTATTTGCATCATTAAACATTGCACTGTTCAGTGTAGTGTAGTCCTGCTGTTGTAGCTCAGTCTGTGTTTAACTAACTATACGCTAGTATGATATGGTATCGTCGATGTACAAGCCCACAAGAGTGGCGGAGGCGACTTGGTGTGCGTTTGTAGATCAGCGATTTTCTACGTGCGATACCGTCATGTGTTGAAGTATAAACAAAGCTTATTGAGGCATGAAAGGCACCACAACTCACTGAGTTCTCAAACCATTTACACGCGGTTTGGTTTGTATGATACAGGATTAAGAATGCTGGCTTTCATACCAAAATGCTTACATAGATAACGGATTGACGGATTGCATGCTGTGTTCTGTGTTATGGTTTAAAGGATTTTGTTTCAAACAGAGCATTCCTGCAAACTTTAGAAGCCAATCTTAGCCAAGACCTGTTTCATTTACTGACTATAGAGATACTGTGTACCGATTTGCGTGATGTTTGGACAAAATCTGTAGGAGTAATGTCAAAAACTGTGTTTTTCAATACATCGACCTCCTGGTGGCACTATAACAGGCCCATGTTCGGGGCAGTGGTTCTGCTCTGGCATTCAGGGAGTGTGTGTGCACAGTTTCGCTGCGAGTGGCCGGTGTCGGAGATTAGCTGCTCACAGACGGACGGACGGACGGACGGGAAGGGTGCAAAACATAAGCTAAATCCAAGCCAAATCCAAGCCAATCCCTTGAGCTCGGTCACTCGCTCACTCTCCTCGCGTCCTCCACTCGCGCCTAAGCCCCGCCCCTGCAAGGAGCCGAGGATTATTTGCGAGGACGGAGTGGTCGAACGGTTGGCCTCACAGGAACGGAACGTACTAGAAGCGTCATTTCAAAGCGACGGCAAATTCTGCAATCACTTATGACGTTTCATACTACAGCTGGACCAGAGCAGAGGCGTGGATGAAAATATACATGCATAGAATAATACAGAATATAAGAATAGACAATTCATCAATGTGGATGGCCACATTGTTATCTTTATAGTTAACATTTTGTGCAAAGCCATTTATTCCTGAAATAGTGAACGAAGCGCCAGGATGAGCAAACTTACATTTATGAACTAAATCCTGACCGTCCCTCTTTTTGCTCGTACAGTCCCCAAGCGTGTGTGTGTGTGTGTGTGTGTGTGAGAGAGATGCGCAGCGAGTGAGCGGCGGCGGGGGCGAAGGGGGGGGGGGGGGCGGACACACGTGATAAGGAAGTCTTGCGCAAGGAGATGTGGAGACTGGTTTAGCCTACACTTGATGTACACTCGCTGCATGCCGACTCGGAGAGCCGACTCGGCTCCTCCACTCGCCTCCTCCAAGAAGCAAATGAACAATTGGAACTTGACTACTTTCGGTTCGAAGTTGGAGTGACCGAGTGGGAGTGAGCGAGTGGCCGAGATTTTCGGTATTAGAATTTGCTTATAGTCTCTAGACGTCCTAGAGTCTTCTCCCTTCCCTAAAACATCCTGGACAACACTCCACACATCAGAGACTCGTCCTCCTGGCTCCCAAACTGTGACTAAACTCCCCATTGCAGTTAGAACTGCAGATTCACTCACAATGTTCCATAGTAGTCTGAAGAGTCACCTCTTCAGACTCCACCTCACCCCCTAGCACTCACCTCTTCAGACTCACCTTACAGTAGTACACAAAATAGCAGATCTACAAGCTCACAATGCACCGCAATGTGATACGTTATGAGCTTGTGGGTCAACTGTTTATTGGGTCCATTTGGTTAAACTGAGGTTAGTGTCTTAGAGCTGTAGTTAGTACATTATTGTAAAGGCAGCTCACTTGTAAAGTTGTATATGAACCACACAAGGATTTATGTTTTGTTTTTGAGGAGATGAACATTTCCACACTTGTTAGGCTAAGCCTACTGTATACCATTAATTTATTTTGGTTGACAATTTAATTTAATGTTAAGATATTAATGTTTGAAGGAGAGTGATTATACACACACATCACAATAAATCATCAAAATACCATCCAGAGAATGGTCACGGAATTGTCGTTTGGGACTCTACTATATTTGACTGTGTGTATTAACTGTTGAAAAAGTAGTCGTGTGCATATAGAAAAAATAACAAATTATTATTAATCAAATTATTAACAGACTAATATTAATCAAATCAAATCAAATCATATCCTGTATGACAAGACTCTCCCACCCCTCCCAAGGGGGGGCTGTGAATGATCCAAGCACCACCGAAGAAGAGTACACCCAGAAATCACGTGATCACAACAAAATAAAGCTAGTTTCCTTTCATGTTAAAGGATTTATAAAAGTAAAAATGTCTCTGCTTTCTGTTGTTTTGGGCAAAAACAAGCCACATTCAACTGGCCATAACTCTGGAATGGAGGATCGCGACCGGACAATTATTATTTTTTCCCTATACTACAACACCTGTGTGTGTAATGAGCCGATCTCCGTGCGGACGGAGGTCACGGAGAATATTCCATGATTTTCAAAGGTACAGTAAAATCGCTCGTTTTCGCTGGCAGCAGTGGCACACTATAACACTATTATTCTGGCAGTCAAAGAGTTAATGAGTAATGACTGGTTTCTCTCACCTTGTTTCCTTGCTGCTTCTTGGAACATCTGGTTGGTGTAGTGGCTTCCACCGTTCTTCTCCACCATCTGGTTGATTTTCTCCAGCAGCTCAGTGACCTGAGAGGAGGGATCCTTGCTTTCGTTGTTAAAGACATGATAAAAACCACTATATTTTCTGATTAATTCTTGTAGTTCTGGAGAATCATTCACAAAATCTTCAATTGTTTGACCTTTAAGCTTGTCACCATGAGTGAAGAGAATCATGGTGTATTTGTCTGAACTTTCTCCAAATTCTTTCTGAATCTTTGCCACAACGTTCTTCTCCTCTTCTGTGTATCTTCCTAGTCCGATCACAGCCAGGATCACATGAGGACCAGGAGCAGCACAAGTAATACAGTTTGTGACCTCTTGAATGGTTTCATTATTACTGAACTTAGTGTCAAAAAAGCCTGGAGTGTCAATAACATAAACCTTTCTACCAGCCACTACACCACTGGCCTGACTACAGGTCTTTGTCACTGAGCTGAATCCAAACTTGGATTCAAATGCTTCAGGACCCAGGATGGTGTTTCCTGTGGCACTCTTTCCAGCACCAGTCTTCCCCACCAGCACAATCCGGATTTCTTCATCATTTATGAGATCTGAAAGAAAGAAAGAAAGAAAGAAAGAAAGAAATACAATACGATACGATACGATAATACTTTATGTCAGTTCACACTGAAATTTGTCTTGCGACCCAGCAACCATGTAACCTGACGCTTCCAGATCCAAGAAGCTTACGTCACACATTTGTTTCTCAGCTTATGCTGTCTTGAGAAACGAAGTTACTCAATACCGCCCCCATCTGGCAGAGTCAGGTTAGCAGCCATGTATGCAACAATAAACAGTACACACATTTGACATGACACAAGAAAACAAAACAAAATACATACATAAAGACATACAAAGACAAGAGCAATGTCCACCACTCAGCCTACCCCTGGCCTAAACTCCTGATTAAGCCTCAATGTCGTCTGATGGACAAAGGACCTCTTCAGTTTGACCTTATTGTATGTAGGAACACTGTATCTCCTTCCTGAAGGCAGCAACCTATATTCTCCATACAAAGCATGGCTAGTGTTTGAAGTGATATTGCTTGCCAACCTTATCATACTGTCATTATACGTAGATGTATAGAGCCTCTGAAGTGGTTGTCCAACAATCTTTGAACAAATGTTCAGTTGCTGCAGCAGTTGTGACTTTAAGGCTACAGCCAGACATCCATACCAGGTGGTACTACAGTACTGAAGAACACTCATAATAACAGAAGTGAAAAATCAGGCCGAACTTCTAGTATTTATAATGAGCGTGGTCATGTAAGTGGCTATGGTAGTGGTGGCTAAGTGAACAGTGCAGTATAACACTGAATACTGTGGATGCATGTGTTGTGTAGGAGTCAGAAAAGGCTGTTCGATTTTACAATATAAATCAAGGTCCCAGAGATAGAAATGCCATTAAATGGGGGTCCGTAGCCTCTAATCATTAGAGGCTACGGATTAGAGTCTAATGCATGTCAAACTGGGGGTCCTTGACGATATTTATCTCGATTCTTCTTTTATGTTAGTTTTTAGGATAATTTTTTGATGATTATGAATAACTTATATGATGATTAATTATATCATATGATTATTATATTTGTATAAGATGATCTTATAATAAGCATGGGGCACGTATAATGATTATATAATAATCTTATAATAATATAATGAATCATCATACATCTTATTAATTAATGTGTTGACAGACAGACAGACAGGCTAGATATAGATAGATAGATAGATATTTGTTTGTACTCAAGTACTGTACAAATTTGAGGAGTTTTCACTTTACTGGATTATCTTCAATTTTCAGTATTTTTACTTCTACTCCACTACATCTCAGAGGCAAATAGCCTATTGTCCTTTAGTAAACTGTAGATGTGTATAATTATTACAAAACCTGCATTAACCACTTTATCCCTATATACTTTGGCTGTTTGAAAATAGCCGGTCTACACGCTCACAACGCGTGGCTTTGCGACTTGTTGTGAGCTTGTAGATCGGCTAATTTTCTAAAGATTTGTATACATGTTGAACACTTAGGAAATGGGACATTCTGCATAATGAGTACTTTTTTTATACTTTCAGTACATTTTGATGCCAATACTTTTGTACTTTTTCTCAAATACATTTTAAATACCAGACTTTTACTGCATTGCGGTATTGATACTTTTACTTAAGTAAAATATTTGAGTACTTTTTCCACCACTGCTGACTGCCTATCCACCTACAGTAGACCATTGGTTCTCAAAGTGGGGTCCAGGGACCCCCAGGGGTCCTTGAGGGAGTTCCAGGGGGTCCCCAGCTAAATGATGGATAGTTAGGAACTAAATGGACCCTTGGATATTCCAAACCCAACACGGTGCAAACTAAAGTTATTTGTAAAGTTTACAATGTTCGAACGTCACTCGATAACTTTTAACCAAACGCGGGTGAAACAGTGAACGTGTCGCCGCATAAAGAGTGCACGCGCGCACATGGACTGACCTCGCGTACAAAAGCATATCAACAGCGTGAATTAACATAGGAATGACCGACCTGGCTGGATGCATATCAATGACCCCCAATTTGACACTTATTAGCCCGCGGACCCCTATTTGGGGAAAATGGAACCAAATGGACCCGTTAAGGTCCATTTGTACACTCTCAGAGTTACATTAACATTGATTTTACAATATAAATCGGGGTCCCAGAGATAGAAATGCCATTAAATGGGGGCCGTAGCCTCTAATGCATGTCAAACTGGGGGTCCTTGAAATTAAAATGGTTGAGAATCACTGCTAGAGCCATAAAAAATATTCCCTTGTGGGAGTCCCTGGCATAATTGTCTCCGCCAGGCCGTAAGGCATGGCGAGAGAGTATGTTTTACCCCTTGTCCGTCCGTCCGTCCGTCCGTCCGTCCGTGTGTCCGTGTGTCCGTGTGTCCGTGTGTCCGTGTGTCTATCTGTCTGTGAACAGCTAATCTCCGGCACCGTTGGCCCGGTCGCTGCGAAACTGTGCACACACACTCCCTGGATGCCAATTCAGAACCTCTGCCCCAATCTTTTTACATGGCCCTGTTATAGCGCCACCAGGAGGTCGATTTGTGCAAAACCCATTTTTTGATATTACTCCTACAGATTTTATCCAAACATCACGCAAATCGGTACACAGTATCTCTATAATCATGTGATCAACACGGATCTGTCTGATTTTCCATATTCCATCCTGATTGGCTAAGGTTGGCTTCCAAAGTTTGCAGGATTGGTCCATTTTTAACTAAATGCCTCAAATCATGAACGCAGCTTGCGATTTCCGTGAAATTTCACACGCACATTCCCACTATGCCGAGGAAGAAATGCCACTTGAACATTTTCAAATCAGCCTCAAGGTGGCGCTATAAAAGGCCAATTTGCGTTTTTAACTGTAACTGCACCGATCTGCGTGAAACTTTGCACGCATACTCCATAGAGGCCAAGGAAAAACATCTGCCCAGCATTTTTCACATTAGCCTTTTATAGCGCCACCAGGAGGCCGACTTATGTAAAACACATATTTTGAGATTAAGCTTTCATATTTTATCCAAATGTCACGCAAATCGGTACACATGATCTCTATAGTCATGTGATCAAGATGGTTCTGTTTGATTTTTCATATTCCATCCTTATTGGCTAACATTGACATCTAAAGTTTGCAGGAGTGGCCCGTTTTGAACAAAATGTCGCAAATCATGAACGCAGCGTCCGATTGCGGTGGAACTTTGCACGCACATTCGCACTACGTTGAAGAACAAACGCCACCCTTTTAACATTGCCCTATCATAGCGCCACCAGGAGGCCTATTTTTCTTTTTTATGTTACTCCTACACATTTTGTCCAAACATCATGCAAATCAGTACACATTATCTCTATAGTCAAGTGATCAAGATGGTTCCCTCCAATTTTTTATATTCCATCCTGATTGGCAAATTCTGAACATTACTGGCCCACAATAACCTACCTTACCTGGCGGAGACCTGTGCTCCGAGGAGCACTTTTTCTAGTTATCTTTTCAAATAGGGGTCTGCGGGCTAATAAGTGTCAATTTGGGGGTCCTTGACATGAAAAAGTTTGAGAACCACTAGAGTAGACTACTTAGCAGGTCACACAATGGATCATTGATATGAATACAGCCAGGTCGATCATTCCTATGTTAATTCACGCTGTTGATATGCTTTTGTAAGCGAGGTGTGAATGATTGTTTGTTTCTGATCGATACGCGAGGTCCGTCCATGTGCGCGCGTGCACTCTTCATGCGGCGACACGTTCACTGTTTCACCCGCGTTTGGTAAAAAGTTATATCGAGTGACGTGCGAACATTGTAAACTTTACAAATAACTTTAGTTTGCGCCGTGTTGGGTTTGGAATATCCAGAGTCTGACTTTCGCTGTCCGCGTACAGCCTTTTCCCATGTTGTTGAAGCGCAAGGGGGCAGTAGTCCATGGGCCAGACGAGAAGTCAGGGACACGTAAGGTGGCAAAATCTCTTTGGCACCATTTTGTTTGTACCATATACAGTAAGTACTTTGAAACATGATAGCCTTTTCAAATGAGTAGCTTTAATACTTTTTTAGGACATTCATGTTTTTGCCATTATCTCCCCACATTATCTGCAGTTCTGTACCTGGCCTATAGAACCGTTCGCAATTTGGTGGTAGGAGAATTTCTCACTTGAACTGAGTCAATGGGTACCTAGACATGAAAAATCACAGAGGTGCTCATCCACCATAGTGCCACGAATGGCGCAATGGCCAAATAAAAAATGGTCGCCATCGGCTATGATGAAAATCCAACTTTTTTTGTTTCTGAGTGTATATACACATGCAATACCTCCATGTTGACTAATTGTGGGGTGGGGAATTCATTTCTGTTATGACCACTTTGGGTGATGTTGACCTTGAAAGGTCATGGTCAAGGTCATCTTGCTATTTCGAAGACCTTGGCCATAACTTGGCCATTGTTAGGACTAAAAACAGGTGTAATAAGACTAATTAAACTAATTCTGGCATTTATAATTCCTTTCTGATATTGTTTTGCCCATTAAGGAGCATCTTGTCATTGAAATATGTAAGTCAATGTAACTCAATTACTCAATAATGTTCTTTCATTGTATTTTTTTTCAATAATGATTTGTTTTATTTATAACAAAAGACGCATGAGATATATAACAATTATAAATATCCTCCTTTAACTTTTATTTTAATTGGGTGTTGAAATGAGCAAATAAGAGTGATATAGACCTACAAAATGATATACAAATAAAATCGTAACTCAAAATCAAATAACAATTCCTCTTTAAGTGCACCATATGTGTGCATGCTGGTTAGTGTGATGGACTTTTACAGGATGGATTTAGAAAATTTCCATGGCAGAATATGATGCATGGAACTCCAGCAGCACGGCACCCACATCGGCGAGTGTCACACTTGCCTGAATACTTGCATACTGTGAGCAGACTTGGTGGTAAGGCCTTCAGACACTTAGATGGCAGGAGTGTACCAAAGTGCTCCTCCATCCATGTTCCATTGGTGCTAGTCTTGCCTGAGGTTCCTTGGCTGTCGCAACAGGTCGCAAGCCCTATGCACCAGAAAGACACCTTAGATGTGGCCTCTGATCACACTACTTGTGGGAGGGAGAGCATCCATTCCAGCACTGGCACTGGTATAGTTTTCTACCCTGAGGTCATCAAATGTCTTAGCTGTTGTACTTGAACTGCACCCTGCCCAGACACGCACCAAGTACTTCTACAGTATGTCAACGCTGTGTCTTGTTCGGTCAAGGTGTCTGCCTCTCCAAAGATTGTCAGATATTGCACTGGGTCAAAAGCCATAGCTGCATGTTTGGTCCCCACCTTACTCATGCAGTCATCTCCAGTCAGGATATGTGCCTTGATCACTGTCTTGGCTAGTGGTGCTCCAAGATGAGAGATTGCTTGATGCAGTGGGAGGATGCGCCGCTTCTCACCAGTGTCATACTGCTGCCAGATCTCCTTCATCCTCAGTGCTTGGAAGTAAGTATATGGGGTGTAGTATAGCAGTAATGTGAAGGTGTGTGTGTGTCATTGGAGACTATGACAACTCTCTTGCACTGTTTCACATGATAGCCCACTCCACATGCACCACCATGGGGCGGCAGTGGCTCAGGGGTAGAGTGGCCGGGTAGATTAAACTTGAAACCGCAAGGTTCCTAGATCGATCCCGGGCTCCCCCAGAGTTAGTGTCGAAGTGTCCTTGAGCAAGACATTGAACCCCTAATTGCTCTGAGCAGGTTGGTGCCTTGCATGGTTTCCTCCGCCATCGGTGTGTGAATGTGTGTGTGAATGTAATGTACAATCTATGTAAAGCGCTTTGGATAAAAACGCTATATAAATGCACCATTTAGCATTTACCACCAGCCTGTCAGCCTCAGCACCAATGGCTGTCCTGGAACTTATGGCCTGCAAGTGTGTACGGACCTGCAAGCTTCCAGACTGTTCCTGCCTTGCCAACAAATTAAAGTGCACAGAAATGTGCAAGCTACAAACCTGCAGCAATCAGAAGGAAGAGGAGGAAGATGAAGTGGAACTGATTGATTATGATGATGATGACGATGACGAATACTGAAGAATTGATATTGGTATGACAGTTATGATGATGATGATGATGATGATGATGATCATTGATTAAAGTACCTCTCAAGCCTACTCCATAAACCGACTCTGTCACGGACCCTGTTGTCCACAGACTTGGACCTCCTCTCTGTCCCCAAGGCAAACAAGCGAACCATGTTCTGAACCTTGTTCTGAAGGCTCTGTCGGGGACAGAGCCTTCAGTGTGGCAGCCCCCACCCTGTGGAACTCTCTCCCAATAGGGATTGGTTATGCTCCTGCTCCATGCTCATGCAACACTGGACTCTTAAGGCTGTGTGTCTTGAAAAGACACCTATTCTCTCAGGCTTATGGCATATAGTTGTTTGTTGTTTTGTTTGTTAGTTTGTCTGTTGGTTGTTCATTGTTTTTGAAAGGCGCTATATAAATTCAAGCTACTATTATTATTTTTTTTTGTATTATTATTAAAGTGAATGAAAGAGAGAAAATATTTTTTTCCCCCCTCTGTATCACATGTTCTGTTCAAAAAAAGTGGCACGCTTTCTTCATTATTTGAATATATGGTTGGTGTCTTTGAAGACTGATAACTGTGACTAAGCTACCACTTAGGAAAGGCTATCATGATCAAATATCATCTAGGGATAGACCTATTCAAAATACAAAACTAGAATTTGCAAATGTTGCACTTGAGTGACCCCGATTAGTGAAAATGCTGTTCACATCGTATCACAACGTGAAGTGTTGTGAGCTTGTAGACATGCCATTTGCTGAATGTTTGCCCCAAAATAGGCATGCTAGGGTTCATGTGGTTAAAGAAGTGAATGAAAGAGATTGAATAATGTTTTTTTTCCCTCTGTATGACATGTTCTATTCAAAAAAGGTTAGGCGATTTCTTCATTCTTTGGATCTATGGTTGGTGTTATTGAAGGCTGATAACTAGGACTAAGCTACTACTTGGGAAGGGCTATCATGTTGAAATATTAGGGATATACTGTAGACCTTTTCAAAATACCAAACTAGAATTTGCCACCTTGAGTGTCCCTGATTAGTGAAAATTCTGACCTGGGCCCATGGACTACAGGTAGTTGTGTTAATTCACAACTACTGTGCCAGATAGATAATCCCCACACCAAGAGAGTAAAAAAAGAAAAAACGTTTCAGTCATTATTCAGTCCGACTTCACTGTAGCCTATAGTAGCCTTTTCATAAATTATATTTGTACTTAGGCTGTCCTGAAAGTTTATAATATTTAGAGAAATGTAAAGTTTCAAATACAAAAGTAGTAGTAGTAGTTGTGAATTAGCAAACTGGACATTTAGACTGAATGTTTCCTTTATCCTCATCTTGCGCTAATGCACGCAACTGTTTTGCCAGGTTTTATTTGTGTTGTTTCTCATAAGCGTGCATCCGTTGTCCGTCAACAACACCACAGCCGTCTGTGCCTTGACTTCAGTGCGCTGACTCTCCCCACCCACCCCCTGGTGCTTCAACAACATGGGCAAAGGCTAGCTGTTCACCTGTGATAGAGAGAAACGTTTTTCGTCGCATCTATCTCTCTCTGTCATCCTCCCTCTCCATCTCCCGCACACATATGTACATTGCTCCTTCGTGTCATGTCTCTGTGTCTCTGTTTCTCTCCGTCTCTCTCTCTCTCTCTCGCTCGCTCGCTTTCCTCCTCCTCTGTCTCTGTCCAGAGCCTTGGGTCTGTCTATCAACTGTCAGCGCTGTTGAGTAAAAGGGGGAGGGGCTACCGGCAGCAGATCTACAAGGCAACAGCGCGTCGACTTGTGAGGCGCTGTTAGCTTGTAGATCTGTTGTACAAAAGCTGATGATCATTTTGACGTTGCACTACCTGCGGAAGTGATTTGCATAAGTATTGGGGCATAATGCGTTTCATATTAATTGTACATCCTGCAAGTACAGTAATGGTATGGGAAGCAGGTATGTGCAGAGGCAGAATATTGTGGAATTTTAGTGGCAAGTTTGGAGTTAGTTGGGCCATGTGTCTGCTTGGAGACCCTCAACATGCAATCATGTACACTCCATGAGTGGGCTTGCCAATTATTGTGGCAAGATGTTACCACAAAATTGACTGAAATAAACTAAACTAAACTAAAATTAGTCACCCTTACCACGAGGTATAACTTGTAAGGATTGTGCAATCGTGGAATGAGCAACACAGCCAAACATGTGGGTAGCACCTCCAAAGAAGTTGCCAAAATGCCCCAATATACTTCTGTTGGTAATCGCTGTCGTTTTGAGCGACCTGCCACACCTGTGAGTGACTGGCACACACCTGCTGGCCGGTGAGTGCCATGCAGTCACAGGTGTGTGACTGGCACCTGAGCATGGGTCTTGCAACTTTGACAGAGATCTCTGGAAGATAAAAAGCCTATGGTCCCTCAGTGAATCAACCAGTCTTCTTGGGATGTTGTCTTCCTGGTACGGCCACTTCGTGGTCTGTCTTTGACTTTACCAGTCTCACGGAATGGTACCAGGGCTGACACCAAATAATGCTGCCACTCTGCGTAACGGAACACCAGCTTCCACTTGCCCCATTGCACAGGTCTTATCCTTAGGGGACAAACGTGGCATCTTTCCATGGAGGCAATGTTGCTGCTTGGAGCATACACACACACTCAACAAAGTTGCAGAACCCATGCTCAGGTGCCAGTCACACACCTGTGACTGGCACACTGTCACATTGTAAAGTGGAAGGAAATTAGTGTTTTTAGAATTAAAGTCAGCTAGGCCTATTCTGATTATTTTAGAAGTAAACTAATACTTAGATTTTTATACTGTGCGTATATTTGAATAATTTGTAGGTCTGATAGTGTTATGAGTTTTAGACTTTATATTACAAAACTCTGTGTAGCATCAGGAGATGAGGTCATCACCTTTGAGGCCCCATTATCTCTCTCACACTTCCTCAAAGGGAGTCATAAACTGACTATAGACACACACTATTGCTGTAAGGTTAATATAGTGCTTTAAATGATTTCATAAAGATAGTAATGTTTTGTGGCCTAAACGATCGTATACTCTTATTGTAATATTAACTAGTAATGACTAAAAGTTTTAGATGGATATAAATGCCATCAAATTACACAGCAGGATTCAGTGTGTTGGTTCCCAGTAAATAGAAACTTAAAAATGCCAGATGCCTTGGCCAACTTATTTTAGACAATAAACCTCATAGAAGCTTATCAGCGTTCAAAAATTAGGGAGGTGAGTAATCCAGATGCCTTCGACAGGAGGCTGGGAAAGCCAAGGCTACGGTCAAGCGTGAGAACAGCAGGAAGCCTGATCAACCATCCTCTGCAAACCAACAGCGACATCTATTGATAATGTTTTATGATAGTCTACATTTTGTGAATACACTGTATCGCCCTGAGAGGGTCAGGATGCTTCAGTGCAGAAATATCGCCCTGTCTGGAGCATCATTACTCTGTGCTAGGGAGAGATTTCTGTATCCAGTCAGAGCCTCTGAATTGAATTGTAACTGCTGGTAATTGTATGATTTTTGTATATGATAATTCATTCTGATTGTTTAATAGACTCATAAATAATTGTAAACTTAGATTAAAGGGTAATAAAATAATTGAATTCAACCACAATTGTAATCACCTGTGTAGCGACTCTTATTCAAGGGGTACCCCCTCACTCTATAGAACCGCACTGAACCATGCACCTTGCTTATTTATGAAGTACTAGACCTGACTGTTTTATGGTGTGAAGGTTCAGCTCTTAATCTAACAAAAGGTGACTAAATCAATGATCAAAAATACAATACCAATTGGTATTACTGAAGGGGAGAAATAATCGACCGAAGTTACGTTTCCGAACTTTTGTGAAGAGTTTACATTATGTACATTACACTACTAATCATCAAAGGGGGTCCGAGGACCCCCAGGGGTCCTTGAGGGGGTTCCAGGGGGTTCGCTGGCAGCAGTGGCACACTATTATACTATTACTCTGGCAGTCAGAGAGTTAGTGAGTAATGACTGGTTTCTCTCACCTTGTTTGCTTGCTTCTTCCTGGAACATCTGGTTGGTGTAGTGGCTTCCACCGTTCTTCTCCACCATCTTCATGATTTTCTCCAGCAGCTCAGTGACCTGAGAGGGATCTTTGCTTTCGTTGTTAAAGACATGATAAAAACTACTATATTTGCTGATTAATTTTTGTAGTTCTGGAGAATCTTTCACACTTTCTTCAATTGAACCTTTAAGATCGTCACCATGAGTGAAGAGAATCATGGTGTATTTGTCTGAACTTTGTCCAAATTCTTTCTGAATTTTTGCCACAACTTTCTTCTCCTCTTCTGTGTATCTCCCTAGTTTGATCACATACAGGAACACATGAGGACCAGGAGCAGCACAGGTAATACAGTTTTTGACCTCTTGAATGGTTCCATTATTACTGAACCCAGTGTCAGACAAGCCTGGAGTGTCAATAACAGAAACCTTTCTACCATCCACTACACCACTGGCCTGACTACAGGTCTCTGTCACAGAATTGGGTGAAAACTTGGCTTTAAATGATTCAGAACCCAGGATGGTGTTTCCAGTGGCACTCTTTCCAGCTCCAGTCTTCCCCACCAGCACGATCCGGATTTCTACATCATTTGTTATCAGATCTTCATTTGTTATGAGATCTGATGAAAGAAAGAAAGAAAGAAAGAAAGAAAGAAAGAAAGAAAGAAAGAAAGAAAGACAATGGCAGCATGTATTTATAAATTCATCATTTGAAGTGTGTTGATCATGTTACAGCAACATGACTTTAATTGGTGCATAAGTTATAGAAGGCTATGAATTAGAGGGGATAGAATTACTATATTTCATACTACATTTTATTTAGCTAACTAAAACTCCTCACAAAGTTCAGAAACTTAACTTTTGCCGATTATTTCTCTGTTTCAATAATTGAGGGTTCGAGGCCTATAAGGCTCGAAACCTCTTTGAAACTCTTGGGTTTTACTATTCTTCCGCCGTTTTTTCTGTCACGGCCTAACCGTGTGGTCACTTTTTACAAAACTCGGCAATATGGTAGAGGGCTATGCATCTCGGCCAAGGCCCGAAACTCAAAACCATTGGCCAAAGGGTGGCGCTGTAGCAATCAATTGAAAAATGCCAACACATACATGCAGACTCAAATTTGTTTGAAACTTTACAGTAATGTAGAGGGTCATTCCAAATATCACTGAAACCAATCTTACTCCAATTGGCCAAAGGGGGGCGCTATAGCAAATTTTTTAAAATGCAAACTTTAAACAGGTAAAAGTCATGCCTCGTTTTGGCCGACAGCCATGCAACTTGCTTACACATGTGCCTTGACTCATGAGGAACACATCTATCACTTTGACCAGTAAGCTCCGCCCTTAGATTTTCTGCCATATTGAGCAGTTTGAAAAACATTTAAACCCAGGATTTCTGAGCAATTTGCGTGAAACTGTGTCATCAGTGTCAGCTCCTTTTTCACCAGTTTAGGTCTGATGGTCAAATGGCTTCTCACTACAGTACCTGCCTCGCAACCTCAAGGTCGCCGGTTCAAATCTCACTTTGGGCAGGCTACTTTTCAATTTCATCGCACAAAACACGACTGCATCAATTAATGCATATGCAATTATTAAATACTTATTTGAGAATGTTTTTTCAATGTATGACATACTTCATTCTGAAAATAGCCGATCTACAATCTCACAACTTTTCAGATAGCAACATGTTTCTGAGCTTGTAGATCGGCTACTTTCACTAGTTTCGGTTCCGAGGAGACATACAATTTCTCCATTGGTAAATGGTTTGTGAACGAGTGATCTTAGTGTTAGTGAAACAGGTGCTCAGCTTGGTTCATGACAGAAGACAAAAGTTTATGATCTTCAACAGACAACTTCAGCCTGGACGAAGCTATAGCACTACAGGTAGTGTCTCAGCCTGTGAGTCCGAAGGACGAGAGTTTGATTCCTGTTAAAAGCAATAGGTTGAGGTGTCTATGAGTGAGTTTTTTAACCCCGGATTGATCCCCTGCGTGCCATATATGACCACCTCAGCTGGGTCGAGCTGAAAAGTAGTTTCCCCTGTTGGAATCATTTACTTTTACGGTCTTTATTGTGGGCTGGCTGCAGGAGCAGTGAGAACACTATTATATCTTCACTATTTATAGACTATATTCTCCTCAAAACATTAGCACCCTACTCCTCTTACATACTTTCACTTAGAAACTCCATTCAAATGGAGACCACCTATGCTTTTTCTTTGAAATAATGTGTCGTTTTTCAAATATTTAACTTTAAGCGCCCAATGGCACGTTATTGGCCATGGCCATTTAAAGGGTAGCAACATTAACAAAAACATGAGTCTATACCTGTAACAATGCTCTATACAACAGGGAACCAGATTACTCATATGCTGTGTTGCTTTTGCCAGGATTCGATCACCATGACCTTGCGGTTCAAAGTCAAGAGCTCTTCCAACTGAGCTACCCAGACACAAGAAACGATATACATTGTCAGTAATTGGCTCCTCAATGGTGCTGAAAAGTAACTATGTACATTTACTCAAGTACCAATACAAGTGCTTACAATCCAAACGTGGGTTCCGGTGATGTCATGGCCAAGACAGACGCGTGAATCGCTAGCTCCGCCGAGCCCTATTAAAAATAGCCCTAAAAACAATGTAAAATCTAACAAATGATGAAGGAAATGTACTGACATGGTCGCTAAAGAATGTTGAGAGACAAGAAATCGATGAAGAAGAGTTCTAGCAACGGAAACACGGAAGAGTCAGGACCGCGTCCAAACACAAGGCAGCGAAAGCTAACCCAGCTAAAGCTAACAGGGCCAACGCAAGCCATGGCTGCCGGCAGTACCGGTGGGGAGTCTGAGTTGCTAACGGAGCTAAGAACAAAGATTTTTGTTGGTGTGGTTCTAAACAGAATTAGGAATTCAAAACAACAGTGCGCAAGTCGTACTGAATTCTGTGTCTCCATATTCCAGGCACGTCTGTGCTATAGCCACGCCCCCTTCTGTGATGCACCCGGAACTGATGAGCAGACTTTTCTTTTTTTCGTTTTTACATTATTTATCGACAATAAATCAATATAAACAAACAAAAAACACACACAAACGCTGGGAGGTGTCTTAGAAGAGAGCCTTAGAATGGCTAACGTTGGATTTATGAATATCAAAAATCGCTAAAATAACTATTAAACAGTGGTGGAAAAAGTACTAATTTTTTTTTACTCAAGTAAAAGTATCAATACATGTAGAAATACTCTACAAGTAAAAGTCTGGAATTCAAAATATACTTGAGTAAAAGTACAAAAGTATTCGTATCAAAATGTACTTAAAGTAACAAAAGTAGAAAGTACTCATTATGCAAAAACTTTCCTATTTCACAAGTTTTTAAATGTATAAAAATCTTTTGAACAGATCTACGAGCTCACAATGCATGGCATTGTGAGCTTGTAGATCGGCTATTTTCAAATGGCCGAAATGTATCTAGGGCTGAAGTGGTTAATGTATCTTTATACATTTCCGTCTAATAAAATATTCAATCAATCAATCCACCTGGCCAGCTAAAAAAAAAAGAAGGAAATTGGCCTTTGGCACTCTGACATACATCAATATCAAGAGTGTTTATTATTATATCCACATAGTAATACCCATTAATATTATTATTATTATTATTATTATTATTATTATTATTATTATTATTATTATTATTATTATTATTATTATCATTATTATTATTATTACCCTTATTAGTTATAGGCCTACCCATAGTCATTGTTTATTATACCCACCTTTATAACAAAGTTGTATGTGCCTTCTATTTACATTTATATTTATGTTTTCTACTTAATTTATGTTTGCATGATTTTATTTATTTGTATTATATGTTTGAATATTTAAGTTTTTTATCTTTAAATAAATGATGTTTTATTTCAATAAATGATCTTTTGTTAGTATTCATTATCTAATTAATTACAAATGGAAAATATGGCCAAGAGAAATAAGCTCTTAATTTCTAATTAATTTAGACCTTTATGGACCCCTGCAGGGCGTTTCCCGTCATAGCAACGTCAATGATGTTTGGTGTTTTACTTTTCACAATGAGTTGTATATTATTATGTCTACAGCATATGGCATATGGTATGGGCCATGGCTTTGGTATGGGCTAGCCACTTCGGATCATATACCAATTACTATGATGATTAATGTTGAGAATGTATACCAGCTGACTGTTACTGGCAGTGTTAACACAGGGAAGCTGACTAAAACTGACCAAAAGAGGACATTGATAGATATTCTATCTTGACAGACAATTTATAAAAAATATATAAATATAGAACTGCCTAGGCATTCCCTAATGTTTAAATGTGAACTGTACAGACCCACATCATGCTACTGAACTGTGTACCATGTATGATAATATTGTGTCAGCTTTAATTATCTCTAGTGAGCCGGAGCCCTTCTGTACATTTAAGAACAAGGTTTTTAACATCAAACCTTGGTGGAATGAGTATGTGGCTGAGAAACACTCTGAAGCCAGAGAGGCCTTTAAACTCTGATCTGGTCTTAGGCAGGTAGGCCTGGACAGTGGGTTTTGCTTGAGCGTAAAAAACAAACAAATGCTAAATTTAAACATGCTCTTTGTTTTATTAAGACACAATGAGGGCTGATTCGCTTGCTAGGAAACTGCAAAAGAGCAACTATGATGACTTCTGGAAAGAGGTCAGGGTCATGAATAACTGTAAAACCTCTTTACCATCTGATATTGAGGGTGTCTGTGGCCAAGACAAGATTGCCATCAAGTTGCTTGACAATAACAAGGCTTGTGGCTTGGACTATATTACTGCAGAACACCTAAAGTATGCCAGCTATAGGCTCTGTCCACTGCTTGCTATGTGTTTCACAGGCCTCATGGTTCATGGTGTTCTTCCTGAATCCATTATGTCTGTACTGTTGGTGCCTGTCCTGAAAGACAAGGCTGGGAAGCTAAATAGCATGGACAATTATAGACCTAATTGACTTGCCAGTGTCTTGTCTAAAATATTGGAAAGAATCCTCCTAACTAGGCTGGAGGTGTGTGTTCTCATACTGATAATAGTGTGTATTTTTGTGCTTTATTGATGGTTCCAGAGCATTTGATAGAGTAATCATGCAAAGTTATTTATGGAATTGATTGATAGAGGTGTTCCAAAATACTTATTAAGAACACTAGTCTTTTGGTATGCCCGTCAGATGTTTCAGGCAAAATGGGGCAATTACATTTCTGAACCATTCCATGTCAGTAATGGGGTCTGCCAGGGAGGGATTTTAAGTTGTTTAATGTTAAATGGGTGCACCACTGGCTGTGTGGGTGACACTGTTGTCAATCATCTCATGTATGCTGATGATTTAGTTATATGTAGTCCATAGTGCTGGGCTTCAACAATTATTGAAGATCTGCACACAGTATTGCAAAGATTTTGACCTAAAATATAATGCCAAAAAAAGTAACATCATGATCGTGAGAAGCAGAGAGAACAGGAAATTATCTTTCCCTGCTTTTCAATTGTGTGATAGTCCTCTCATAATCTGCAAGGAAATAAAATACTGTGGTCATGTCCTCACTGTGATGATTGGATGGACACAGAGATGTCTACAGACAATGTATGCACAGGCCAATATGCTGCTCCTGAAATTGTATTCTGTTGATGTTATCATCATCATCATCATAATTGTCATTATCATTATTATTACGGGGCCAGGCTTCAAGCATGGCTCCGTTTTGATATTTGCATTATTCTGTCACTTCTTCTGCCACTTTTTGCAGTTCTGGCTTAACCGTGCATACGCTTTTTCCGAAACTCGGCCATATGGTAGATGGTCATGAAAAACTATCAAGAAATAATTCTCAGTCATTCGTCAAAAGGTAGCGCTATAGCACTCAACTGAAAAATGCCAACTTTGAAAGGGTACAACTCATGCCCGATTGTTGGCTTCACTGTATGTCCCGAAACCAGTGGTGGAAAAAGTAAAAAGTAATTTTTTTTTACTTCAGTAAAAGTATCAATACTGCAATATAGAAATACTCTGTTACAAGTAAACGCCCGGAATTAAAAATGTACTTGGGTAAAAGTATAAAAGTATTGGCATCAAAATGTAATTAAAGTACCAAAAGTAAAAGTACTCATTATACAGAATGTCCCATTTCAAAGTTTTGAAATGTATACAAATATTTTGAAAATAGCAGATCTATAAGATCACAATGTGTCGCATCACGACGCATTGTGAACTTATTTTCAAATGGCCGAAATGTATATAGGGCTGAAGAGGTTAATATATGTTTTGTAATAATAATCAAAATCTACAAAGTAACTCGGAGCGCAACCTGTCCCACAACACAGGCCAGTAGGCTATTAAGGGTGATTTTTGAATTATAAAATGCAGATTTGAATGCACATCACCTGTTGGGGTGTTGGGTTAAAAAGAGGATTGTGAAAAGGTCCTTGTAGGAAATTTACTGGAGCGATGAGTCTACATGTTTGACTTGATTGTTAATTATGATTGACAGAGTCACATATTAATTTCGCAAAATGTTTCCTCGGTGCAAACAGAATACAGAATACAACTACAGAATATAATATACAAGTGTACTACAAGTGTAACAAGTGTAATATACTGTACAAGCGTACTATACAAGTGTATGCAGTCAACATGCAATGACAGTGAGGAATATTAAATAAATGATGTAAGCTATAGGCTAATTATTATATTATATTGTATTATATTATATAAATTACAGTATTCCCACTGTGCATGCTCGGCCACCCGACCATAAACAGAGTTTTGAAAAATGTACACTGTGGCCGGAGTTCTCAAAAAGATGCGTTTAAACTGGAACTACTCTAGTGAAATACAAATGGAGAACCTCAACATGTACTCAAGTAGAACACTTGAGTAAATGTACTTCGTGACCTTGGCTTCCACCACTGAACCCCGTGCAGGCGGTTATCTTCCTTGTTTAAATTCCTAAGCAGGACAAAATCTCTAAACAAAATGCTTACGGAGCAGATTACGCTATCCACTGACATGTACTTGGGTCAAAGTACCAACAACAAAACTGGTATCAGAATGGACGTAGAGTACCAACGTGAGAAGTGTTTAATAGGCAGCCTGTCCCCATTCACAATTTCTCAGATACAATGGTTAAGTTATACATCACACTTCAGCATGGTGTACGTGGTGGCTTCTGTCATGCTATTTTGTTCTGTTTAACCGAAAGCGAAACTATGTGTTTGTATGCGCGGCTCCGAATATCTCCCTGTTATGTAAATGGTCAGTGCGGTTTGTGTACATTATGAGAACATGCTGGGTTTTGGGTGCAGAGTAGAGGGTTGGAAGAACTGGGTACTCCAAGGTTCTCAGTCATTGGAGGATGCAGCGCTAGAATTGATAGATTGGCAAGAAAGACTTAAGTGGTCAAGTGATTAAATACATTGCTGACATTTGCTTTGCAGTTTGTTGCCAGTTGCGGTGGACTGGCTGAAAACTACAATACCTTCAAAAGAGGTCATACTTTACATCAGCAACCATGCGGTGTAAAATGTATCCAAGTATCTTGCTCATCATTGACCTAACGTTTATTTCAATTACCATGTGACCACTGATTGACCAAGGTGTGATTAAGGTTGTGTATGCTGTCGGTAACCTTCCATTTCTCTAAAACAGGTCGACTGCTTGCAGGAGAGACGTATACAATTTTGCTGTCGTTAACTTTCCATTTCTCTGAAACAGGTCATAAGTGGCAGAAGAGAATTGTACAATTTTGTACAGCCCGAGAATAATGTCAATTGACCTGTGCATAAAGCACAGGAAAGTTGTTTTGTTGTGTTTCCAATTACAAGTTGTGCACAGTAAAGGAGGGTGGCACCCTGGCCTCTGCACATTCCTATGCTGTGTGCCCTGCCGGGTGGCAGGTCAAGGAGGGAAATAGTATGATAGCATATGTATAGTATAATAGTATATTCATATTAAGATAGTATAGGATTATATAGTGACAGTAGTATAATGTTAAGTGACTATACTAAAGTTCATACTTGTAGAAACTTTCATGTCGAATTGATGTAATGCTGCCTTTAATTGTTGTTAATTAGATATGCTTAGACTTATGGCAGAGTGACCAATACAGAGACACTTAAGTGTAAGGAAGGAGAGACAGTGACACGCACACACTCTCATACACAAGCACGCCACAAATTAGATAGTATAACAGTACAAATACAGTCGATAGTCGAGATAGTATAATTAAGGTCCAAAGCATAATACGGGCCAAAGACCTAAGTGAAAGACTTGCCACTAGACAATATTTACTACACAATTTTTTTTTATATAAAGGAGGGACACTATACAATTAATTTGACTAGTACCAATGTCACTCTCCGCCAGAAGAAAGAATAAGAAACCAAAAAGAGAGAGCTTCCCAAGACCCAACAACCATGTTGTCCAACAATTTTGATTTTGATTTTGATAGTAATGTTGGGGGACGTAATCTGATCGTAGCGATCTCCCTGGCAGCATAGGCACATTAAATATAGGCTGTGTTGCCCTTCGCACATGGCAAGTGATAAGAGAGCAGATACAGAAGAATCCCAATACACACCACAGAAACATTATATTGCCACCTGGGCCCCCATGCTGAACTTGACGAAGAACACCCCTGCACGATATCTACGACCCGACTTTTGACCTCAAGGAGGGTACGGATCTGACTGGCGCTTGGGGGTTGGGGCCCCTGTGTATAATACGGGGGGCTCCGGTCTCAGGCCCCAGGAGGGTACGGACCCGGGGGCTCGGGAGTGGGACCTCCGTCTCTTAGCTCATTCAGTGCCAAGTACATTTGTTAATGGCACTGGATGGGTTGGGGGGGGGGGGGCTAGTCTTGGGCTCTGTCGGAACCTCCTCCTCCGGGCTCGGAAAAGTGACCACCTCAACCAGAGGAATTGGAGAAGAAACCAAAAATGCACACATATTACAAGATAAATTTCTTTTTTTATAAAAAATAATAATAATACACATGTTAGAATAGTTGCTTGTAAAGGAAAACTCAGTGGGAATGCCCCACTGAGGGACCCTAAGTTTAGCAATACACTTATTGAAATCTAATGACAAATGATGTGATTGTCCCCAATAAGAGCTCATGTCCAGATGGTAGGTTTGGGACTGCCCCAGCCTAGTTCAGAGTTTCCCCTTCAAAGAAAAGGGTTTTCCTCGGCTCACATGACTCAAAAAGAAAAAAAATGGGACCTGATTTTTTTTAAACATGCAATATGTTATGCTAGTGGATAATTTCTATAAAGTACTGTTTAGATTTTAATCTTGTGTTGTTGTGGGTACTAAATTCGTACCCAAGGAGGGGTTGATGGTCCATTGTGGAACCTTGGGCCGTCAACCTTTACTTTATAGAGTGCAGTCAGAAGACAGGCCTTGATAGCCACAGCGTTGATATACTGAATGTAATAGATAAGAACTTCAGAATTCTCCAGGCGCTCAACCGAACGCTTGTTTGCATGCAGACTTAGATGTGGAGCGATTTGCCTTCGTGATATATCAGGTCGTATTGTTTTAATATCATTAATTTGCTGTTCTGTTATTCACGTAGTATAGAGGGAATCTCCCTTGTTTGTCAATAAAGATGCCTTGCGCATGTAAAAAGTAATTTCTGTGTATGTCGTCTATAAACTGGACTTTAGGGTTTTATTGAACCAAGAGTGACAGGTCTGTTACGGCACATCAGTTTACACGGGCCAAAAATGCGTTTGCTTGTGGACGAACACCCCCAAATGCATATAAATAGCTACGTTTATAAAAAATACCCGTAGAGAAGAAGCGGGGGAGGAAGAAGAGGGGGGGGGGGGGGGTGGGCAAGTGGGAAGGGAGATCAAACAAGAGAACAACAAAAAAGCCAAACAAGTTATCTACATATTTACATTAGTACCTGAGATAAAAAAAATATGACGAAGGTGCCTGAGCATAGCAGCAATGTATACTGTGCATGATATACTTTAAGGTTAAGGTGCTTAGAGAAAAAAAAGAAAGTGAATTCCATTTTATGTCAGTGCTCAGTTGCTTGTTAATTCCCTATGAAATTAATTAACTATAAGTGTTTATACATTTTAACAGGACAAGCAGGATTACATCATACAAGACCTCTTAAAACCACCATAACGATAGACACAGAGTCTCTTCACTACTCATATCCGCCCATGCTCATCTTGGGCATGGCGAGCCGGCATATACTGCCTGAATATCAGTCCAGACCACAGCACAAAGTTGTTCAGCGATTACGATTAATCTCAGCAGAAATCAAATGTATCCACTATCTCAAAGTATTTATTAAGTGATCTGCAAAGGTTGATCCGTTACAAGACAGTGCACGCACACCACCGTGGGTGCGGTAGTTAAGTGAAGAGTTGCAGGTGCACACATAATTAATAAACATACACAGACACACACAACCGCCTGCCAGGTAAGCACCTCAACGGGCAGAGTCAGTGGGGCAGAGACGGTGCGCGGCCAGCCAGGCCCCGCCCCCAGCTGGGCTGCGTCATCGACGGGCGTTACCTGCCCGTCTATCTGTGGAATCAACCTGAAGTGAGCGCACCTGCGTCGCTCAGCTGGGGAGCGCACCGACAAACCAAAAGCACCGTCTCTGCCTCAGTATGGCCTGACTCTCCACGCTGACCAGACAGGTGCACAGGCGGTAAGCGAACCCCCACTTATTCTCCTCCTCATTACTTGGTGTTATGTAACTCGGAGTCTAATGGTTATATGTTTCTGTTATAGGCAACCTAGGACCCGATGTATTAACGGACCATTCATGGACTGGAAACCCACGCAGAGCGCGTGAGGGAGATTCGCATGGACCATTAATGACACTGAACCCCGAGGGGTGAAAGTTTGCTTTATTTGATTTATGATTTGAAACGTATAAACAAACGGCACCAGGGGTTTCCCCCCTGTGGACGTGCCATACTTCCTGAATAAAACGCCCTGTGAGGCCTTCGCAAATACTGTCTCCGAGTGTTGGTTTGGTTCAGTCTTCACAAATTCAGTGTAAACGTTAGTTCATGTAGACACGGAAGGCAGAATGTTTATATACTTCATTCATACTCCCCGTACCCCCCCATTCGCTAACAAGCTTATTCAGTTGTACTTCTTTAAGGCATACGTTCAACCCCTTGTCATTCTCATTTGCTACAAGCTAACTCACTCACGCCCTCATACCCACAGTGCATCTCAGGCGGTTCATTTAAGCAGCCTCTGTTCTCTGTTCATTCTATGTGTGTGGCTGTCAGTGCCGGTTGTACAGCTGTAGGTTTTCAAATTTTCAATTTCTTGGTTGCTGAACTAATGCATTTTGCTAGCTGCTGCGAGCTGTCTTCTGCTACTTATCTACGGTTTGTGTGCTGCTCTACGATATTTTGGTGCTATATGAGATGGATTTGCTAATGATGCTGACTTTTAACACTGCTACAGCAGCCAATGCTTCTTCTATTATTGCTGCTAACACTTCTGTGCTCATAGCTCAAAGCTAATACAGCATGCTTGCTGCCCATGTACAGTAGAAGCTTGGTTGTAGGCTACTCCCTTTTACCATGTGGAAAGCTGGAATTGTTTGTAGCTTAAAGCTAACGTAGCATGCTGCTGCATGTAGAATCTTTGTTTGTTATACAGCACTGCACAGTTAGCATGCTTGCTTCCCATGTGGAAAAATCGAATTGTTTGTAGCTTAAAGCTAACAGCATGTTGTTGCCATGTAAAAGCTTTGATTGTTTGTTCAACACTGCACAGTTAACACAGCAGGCTTGCTTCCCATGTAGGCTACTCCCCTTTACCTCATCAGGTAATGAATCTTGGCTATTTTAGATTATTATTATTATTGTTTACTTAAGGTATAGAAGTAATGGAGTTATTTGGGCCAAATTTTTTTCCAAAATAAGTACTGCTTCTAAGTTCTAATGCTGTTCTGCTGAGGCACTCTTGACTCTGGGAATACCCACAATGGTGCAGTGCCATCTAGTTGGCTCTGAAGCTTCAAGCAGAGTTTCCAACAGTTGTATTGCTACTGCTCGCTCAAATGCTTTTATAATATGTTTATACTTAAGGCTGTCGTAGACTTTCTGTGTGCAACGGGGCATAATATAAGACAAGTCAAATTCAGACATGTACTCAAGCCAGGATAGGAAAACACAGCATGTGTATCAAATCAGTGCTGCCATGTATGCTTATTATAAGCGACTTTGGGATTGTGTTCCGTAAGTCACAGCAAATATATTACTGAACAGCGTTCATGGGAAGGAACCCCAGATTCATATGTAATCACGGTGCAAAAAATGTTTAATATTCTAAACATTTGTTTTGCGACTTGTTTTTATAGACTTGGCCGCTTGTTTCTCTTACAATCTGGCAACACGGCGTGGTGGTGTCATGTGACTTTTCTTGGGAGTAATCAGGAAGTCTCATACAATACAGCAATGCATCTTGGGTACTGTAGTCTATGCAACTGACAGTCATATCATGGGGATCAGTTCAATGCTACCGTGTGAGAATAAGGTGAAAGGGCAAGGGTGTTTTCTTTTTAACTGGTCATGTGCAGGCATTATGGCAGTGTAACTGTCATGTTAAATAGGTACACAACTATCATGGGATATTCAAGTTAATTTAATCCACTCAGTGAAGCTGTTATTTCTGCATTCCTGTTCTATTCACTTAATCAACGCTCAAGTTCAGGTAACTATAATATGGGTGGATTAGTTGCAGAGGCTTAAATAGATAATTACTTCATGGTGGATTTGAAGTCTTGTGAAATGGGGTGATTGCTTCAATTGTAGTGGGTTGTCCTCCAGGGGGTGCCATTTAGAGGGCAAACAAAGGTTAATCTGATTCTCAGATGCAGGTAGATTCATTAGTGCACTGAAGCTAATTTGCACGTTACTTCTCTTTTAGCTAACCATGTCATTGTAAAGAGATATTCATTGCTTGAATTCACACTGCTTCTGTTTTCGTTTCATGATTGACTGCTATTATGGTGATCCAAGGCTTTGATGGCATGACCATCTTTCCATCACGGATGCCGGGAAGGTTCAGGTTGGGTTTCCGTTAGTTCTAAAGTGCGAGCTACTGATTCTACTACTAAAAGGGGCTGTTGTATAGCATTATGTAGCATTGACACCGTACTGCTATTCAAGTCAAAAGCTTAACAGGTAATGTGAGGTAAGGATTGTAGTATATGTAAGAAGGGTTAATGGAAGTAGTTGGAAGAAGAGCAGATAAGGGTAGCTATTGTATTCATTGTGGATTGAAGCTCGTGAATGGGGTGATTGTTTTAACTGTAATTATCTCTAGGGGGTGCCATTTAGAGGGCATACAAAGGCTAATCTGATTCTCTGCTGCTTCAATTTCTATCATCATTATGGATTGGATTCATCGTTTGATGAGCTAACTTGCATGTTACCTTCACTTTTAGCTTAAACATGTCTTTGTAAAGGGATATTCATTCATTGCTTAAACTTATTCTGCTTCTGTTTTATGTTTCTTGAGCAACTGCCCATTATGGTGATCCAATTCTGACGATGGCATGAACTTCTGTCCATCATGGATGCTGGGAAGGTTCAGGTTGTGGGTTGCTGCCGGTCTTCATAACTACTGCAGCGATATGGTCATTGCCGAGCAGTTCTCAAGATCACCTTGGTGGTATAACTGGATCTACTTCTGCCGAAGTCATGAGAGGCAGGTCATCATTAATCAAATCTAAATTTATTCTGGTTCAAGCTTACTGAAAGCCATGTCGGTTGCTCACTGCTTGATCTGTGTAACCCACTCACACTGATGTTCTAAAGGAACGGCGTCCATAAAATCCAGGCGTATGTCAAATGGTATGGATCGTTTAATGATCTCGGACATTTAAGTATTCTGGGATGGTCGCTTTATATTGAACTTATTACATGGGTGTTTAAATCGCTCCATTCTATGTTGGGATTGTGATAGTGAAATGTTGTGAAAAGTTAATGCATGATTTGACTCAAAAGTAGCTTGGATCACTCGGCTCATGTGTCGATGAACGCAGCTAGCTGCGAGAAGTTATGTAATTACTAAGCGGAGGAAAGAATCTTAACTAATGTAGATATTACTTGGAAGCAGTTTCTATCAGTATCTTATGGGTTTCTTAGATGTGGGGAATACTTTCTTGCACTGAAAGCTTTAACCCCTTGCATGACATTTCCATTCCTGTCTTCTCTTTCAGTCACATGTTTCAATTCCTCTTAAGCACTCTAAATCAGATTAATTATTCTTATGGAATATCAATTATTGTAAGAACTGATACCGCTTTATTCTAATGGAATATCAATTATTGTAAGAACTGATACCGCTTTTGTCCGTTCTCTTCTATGTCTCGCTACCTTCAACGGCGGTTAAATTCTGGGGGAGATGAACCTTGTTCGGATGTTGGGAGGGCCACGTCAAGGCTTGGTTCGCTGCCAGGAAGCAGGATGCCTTCAGATGTGGACCCAAGTTGTTCACTCCTTTCGGATCGGTGCTGCAACTCAGCATCATCTTTGGTTCCATCATTCACACTGAAAGCCATGGGTCGTTGGTCATCTGCTACTTATGAACGTTATATCCGTTAAATACGGGTGAAATTCTCGCAGCTCAAAAAGCCATGAGTGTAAATGTATGATCAATTATGAATAAATCAGGAGTTGCATAATTGATGTCATGTTAAGTTGCTCCTGCCAGAGCGCAGGTTGGGGGTCAGGTAAAACACTATAGCTTTGTCGTGTTATGGTCTCACGTACGCTATAGTGTGGTATTATGATGTTATGGTAACTTCATAGTATAGTTGGTCTTCATATTCTCAGTGGTTTAGGTTGGTAGACACATTTAACCCAAGGTATCGGTCGTGTCTGGTTCACGAATACCTCACGTGGTGGTAGGTACACATTTAACCCAAGGTATCGGTCGTGTCTGGTTCACGAATACCTTACGTGGTGGTAGGTACACATTTAACCCAAGGTATCGGTCGTGTCTGGTTCACGAATACCTCACGTGGTGGTAGGTACGGTTAACCCAAGGTATTGGTCGTGTTTGGTCTCACGTATACCTCACGTGGTAGGCTTGACCAAGGTACCTCACGTGGTAGGCATTGACCAAAGGTATTGGTCGTCACTAGAAATATAGCGTATTCCTTCTATATCAGGTCATCGTTCAGGCGAGCGGGACTTGCCTAAAGGGTTAGCATGGCTGCCATCATATAGAAGGAATTAGACAGTACAGTCTGTCTATACACTTGGTGTATTCCTTCTATATCAGGTCACCGTTCAGGCGAGCGGGACTTGCCTAAAGGGTTTCGCATGCTGCCATCATATAGAAGGAATTAGACAGTACCGTCTGTCTATACACATAGTTATTCATAATTTCATAGTTTATTTCCTTTAACATCAGAACACAGTTGTGTTTTGCCAAATGTGCATCTAATAGTTGCTGCAGCGCAGAATGTCGGCTTTAGATGTGAAGGGCATCATCGTATGCATTTAAAGGAAATGTGTCAGCACTGACAACTCACATAGTTAATTCATGTAATATATTCATTTATATCAAATGGATTAAATGAAGTGCGTCACTTTGATGCTTTAACTGATAAACATTCTCATATAGGTTAAGGTGTGGCGCTGTATTGCTCACTGCAAGTGAGCGCGTGTTGGGGGTTGTGATGGAATGATCTGTGACATGTTTGCACAGGAATCTGTAATATCACATGAGCAGAGTCACACCGCCAAACTTGAATGCAATATCATTGCATATATGGGTTATGGTTAATATGGTAATAGTTAATAAATGGTAAATGGTTCATTAACTGTCTGGTTATTTCTGAGCTGAAGTGTCTAAATGAAATTCAGTGTAAACGTTAGTTCATGTAGACACGGAAGGCAGAATGTTTATATACTTCATTCATACTCCCCGTACCCCCCCATTCGCTAACAAGCTTATTCAGTTGTACTTCTTTAAGGCATACGTTCAACCCCTTGTCATTCTCATTTGCTACAAGCTAACTCACTCACGCCCTCATACCCACAGTGCATCTCAGGCGGTTCATTTAAGCAGCCTCTGTTCTCTGTTCATTCTATGTGTGTGGCTGTCAGTACCGGTTGTACAGCTGTAGGTTTTCAAATTCCCTCCACCTCCCCGGCCTCCTCCCTGTGGCTTTTAGTTCATATTGTTATTGGTTGATTCTGTGTATTGTACTGTGGTTCTATAGGTTGATTCTGTGTTGTTCTATGATTCTGTGTATTGTACTCCGTGGTTCCATGATTCTGTGTATTGTACTGCGTTTTGGATTGTACTATGTTGTGGTTGTTTAATTATGCATTGATGGTTCAATGTTATGTTAAACTGTATTATGTTTCATGCTTTCTGTCTCTCCTCTGTCTCTCCCTCTCTCTTTTCCCCCGACACGGTCGAGGCAGAAGGCCGCCACCCTAGAGCCTAGGGTCTGCCTGACGTTTTCTCCCAGTTAAGAGGGAGTTTTTTCGTTGCCACTGTCGCTAATTGCTTGCTCAGGGTGGGATCGTCGGGTCTCTTCTCTACATGTAAAGTGTTGAGACAACTTTGTGATTTGACACTTTACTTGAATTGAATTGAATGCTCTGCTCTGGGGGTTGTGATGGAATGATCTGTGACATGTTTGCACAGGAATCTGTAATATCACATGAGCAGAGTCACACCGCCAAACTTGAATGCAATATCATTGCATATATGGGTTATGGTTAATATGGTAATAGTTAATAAATGGTAAATGGTTCATTAACTGTCTGGTTATTTCTGAGCTGAAGTGTCTAAATGAAGTTCAATTCAATTTATTAAAGTGTCAAATCACAACAAGTTGTCTCAAGACACTTTACATGTAGAGGTGGTGGAGAATACGGGTAAAGACTGATCCACGCCAATACCTCCGATTATGGAGCATGCACAGGCACTCACCGCGCTGCTTAAAAGCCAGACTGAATTACAAACAGTGGTGCAAAAGCTAGTTGATAAGATGGCACAGGAACCAGTGATCTCACAGGCACCGGGCGACGTACTTACCAAACTGTCCCCCGATGACGACATCGAAGCCTACCTGGAAGTATTCGAGTGCACCGCCGCCCGCGAAAGGTGGCCCTTGGCCGACTGGGCCTCCCTCCTCGCACCGTTCCTGACCGGCGAAGCCTGACAATGGCCGACGCTCAGGATTTCCCCAAACTAAAGGCCGCAATCCGGGCCAGCCACGGTTACAGCCTTCCCGCCCGGGCTCAGAGATATCACAGCTGGGCCTACCAAGTGGCCCAGTCTCCGCGCCCGCAGGTAGCCGCCCTGCTGAGGGTGGCGCACAGCTGGCTGACCACCGGGGGAGACCCCCCCGCCATTGTCCGCCTGGTGATCGATAGATGCATCCGCTCGTTGCCGCCTGATGCACGGAAGTACGCCTCGCAAGTCAGCCCCAGCTCCCTGGAAGAACTGGTGGCGCTGTTGGAGAACCACCAGGTTAGCGTGGAGATGCTAAAAACTACTAAGATGGACACGCCGCGCGGCGGTCCCGAAGAGCGTACCGGCCGCGAGCAGAAGAGGATGCCGCCGCCCAACCGCTCTCCTCCTCGACGGAGGAACTCGGCCCCCGACAGGCCCAGTCGGGGCCCACCGACCAGAAGGTGCTACGTTTGTGGCCAGCAGGACCACATTTCCTGGGCCTGCCCAGACAGGGACCGGGATGTCACCATGCCCACCGCATCCAGCGCGGACGGAGCCAGGCCCTGCCTCCACTTGGGAAGCAGCCAGAAGTGTCACACCTCCTTACCAGTGAAAGTGGAGGGAATCGACACGCACGCTCTCCTGGACTCGGGGAGTGCCGTCACCTTGGTCCACGCCGCCCTGCCGGGCCCGCTGGAGAAGGCAACTATTCCGGTCACGTGTGTCCATGGCGACCTACGCCACTACCCCGTCAGCTACATCCACATCCAGACGCCCCGAGGGAACGCAGTGGTACCAGCGGGGGTCGTGCCGAATCCACCGTGCCCCTTCTGATCGGCTCGGATTGCCTCCTCTTCGCTCGTTACTGGGAGCCCGGCCTGACGCGACCGCCGCTCCGTAGCCGCCACCAACGACCCCCCCGGCTCAGCCCGGCCGAGCCCCGCCCGGACTGCCCCGCCTTCGGAGCCCCCAGCGACGCCTCCCCCAATGGCGACTCCACAGGAGGAGACGCAGCGGCGTGCGAAGAGGAAGGAGGACCCCACGCCCTGGCGGAGACCTCGCCAGAGCTAGACGCAGACGCTGACCCGTTCGCGGAGTTCCCGCTCCCATAAGCGACCGTCTCGTCCCGAGGAGGAGAGTTCGCCACGGCCCAGTGGACCGACCCGAACCTTGAGATGGCCCGGCAGCGAGTCGCGGCCATAAATGGACAAAAGTGCGAGGGGGTGAGTGACCTTGTGTCGCCATATTTTAATGTGAAAAATTGATTGTTGTATCGGGTCGTGTTTGATAACGGGGGGGGGGTAATTGACCAGCTCCAGGTACCGAAAACGTATGTCACTCGAGTCTTATACTTAGCCCACACCCACCAGTTCGGGGCCCACCTAGGGGTGAAGAAAACATATGATCATATATTGGCTCGCTTCTATTGGCCCGGGGTAAAACGGGCCGTGGAGGATTTTTGCAAGAGCTGCCCTGAGTGTCAAAAAACGTCTCCTCGTCCCTCACAACGCAACCCTCTCGTACCACTACCCATTATTGATGTACCGTTCTCACGGCTTGCGATGGACATTGTGGGCCCACTCCCCAAATCCACCCGGGGCCACCGATATATTCTTGTCATTGTCGACTATGCCACACGCTATCCAGAAGCCATTGTAATTGAGGAGTCCCACAGCCCGTGGTCCAGCCCGATCGTGATCGTGCCAAAACCTGATGGGACCCTGAGGTTCTGTAATGATTTTAGAAAGTTAAATGAAGTCTCGGCCTTCGACGCCTACCCCATGCCCCGGGTCGACGAACTGATCGAGCGGCTGGGGCCAGCTCGCTTTGTCAGCACGCTGGACCTGATGAAGGGGTACTGGCAGGTGCCCCTGACCGAGAGGGCCAAGGCGGCATTCTCCAACCCCGAGGGCCTCTTCCAGTACCGCGTCCTGCCGTTTCCACGGGGCCCCCGCCACCTTTCAACGGCTGATGGACCGGGTCCTACGGCCCCGCCGTGAATACGCCGCGGCTTACCTTGACGACATCGTCATACATAGCCCCAGTTGGACCCAGCACTTCCAGCACCTCGACGCCGTCCTGGGAGCCCTGAGACGAGCCGGCCTCACCGCCAACGCCAATAAGTGCCGGGTGGGCCTGGCCGAGAGCGACCTTTTAGGATACACCATCGGCCGGGGTTGTGTGAAGCCCCAGGTCCGGAAGGTGGAGCGGATCCGGGACTGGCCTCGACCCGCGACAAAGAGACAAGTAAAATCATTCATGGGCCTAATTTCCTATTATCAAAAATGTATTAAAAATTACGCTACTATTGCAGCCCCCCTGTACGAATTGACCCGCCAAAGCCTGCCCCACCACGTCGCCTGGACAGTGGACGTGCCATACTTCCTGAATAAAACGCCCTGTGAGGCCTTCGCAAATACTGTCTGTGAGTGTTGGTTTGGTTCAGTCTTCACAGCACGTATGCATACATTTCAATACAGTAATGCATTGATGCTAAAAAGAAAATATACTTTGAATACTTAGTATTTTTAAAAGCAAATATTCCAATACTTTAACTCAAGTACAAATTTGACCACTACTGATCTGAGAGTGTAAAAATGGAACCACATGGACCCTAACCCATTTGTGTGAGGATTTTACTGTGCAGCTGTGTTTCTCCCTCAAGCCTATTTTTAACTTTGAAGTACAACAGCACAATGTGTTTGTTGTACAGTAGATCATTTTGGCAAGCAACACCGTCCCATTAATCAAGCATGCTGCACGCTCATTGGCTCATAACATTTCATATTCAGATATCTAGCCTGGCATGGCCAGACTAATATCACTGCGTAGATATTAGTCTGGAATCTATGTGTGGAACCTGCATTTCCGAGGGGCAAATAAAAAAAAATACCTCTGGTGATAAACCCGCCCCATATTTGCATACAAATCCGAAAAGAGAAAGTAGAGTTGGATTGGCCACACCCTCAGAAAACCTACTACAAACATCACACGACAAGCCCTGAAGTGGAACCCCCAGGGGAAAAGGAAACGAGGTCGCCCCAGGAACAGTTGGAGAAGAAGTGTTGAGGCAGAAAAATCAGAGAGTGGGCTCAACTGGGGAGATCTAGAAAGAACCGCTAAAAACCGAGTGAAATGGAGGACATTTGTCAACGGCCTATGCACCCTGGAGGAGCAAAGGGCTTAAGTCAAGTCAAGTAAGTCATATTTGCATACTGGGCCCTGATTGATCCCTCACAACTTTGGAGGGGGAGAAATCCAATCTCTATTGAGAGGGGCCAGACCTAATCTGCCAAAGGCAAATATTGTTTTGCAATGGCAGATTCGTCTGGAACCAGGCTATCAGATATCAACATTTGGAATTTAATGACAAGGGATTTTTCAGTAATCAAGAGTATCAAATCTGTTCAATGAATGAGTGACATCTGTAGGGAGAACAAGATACAATACAGCACCAGTTTAAAAACAAATATAATGTATGAAAATACTATACCATATCCTGGTGTCAGCCAACACTCTCCAGCATGGTGGACTCTGTGGGTGAGGGAGAAATAAAGTCAGGCCTGTATTTTCCCTGTAATAGAAACAATAAATGATAATGATTTCACACTATTAAGCATTAAGCAATACTATACAACATTACAGTAATAGCGCACTGTAAACCTACTAGAGCACATTGACACTGAGTGACATCAAGGGCCCTATTCCGGGCCGAAGTTGCTAAAGCCACTAATATAGGATTTAGGACTAGGCAAGGGGCGTTCCCCCGCAAAAGTTGCTATTCTGGGACACCTGCATTACCCGCAAAACACCTGCACTACCCGTTACATTATGCATAGGTGTGGTTTGGGCGTTACAATGATAAAACCAATCACCATGCCAGATGCCATTACCTTTAAGAGAAGACTGCGCTAGCCATTATCCCCAATCCAATCTTATGCACACCTTTATCCCTGTCTGCAGTGTTGCCTGGTCTGATTATTATAAAGCCACATTGGGCTTGTTTTTCTGTAGTTGCTTGTGAATAATGGTAGAACGGTTGTGAGCTTGTAGATCGGCTATTTTCAAGTAGCCAACATATAAATATGCACATTGTTTAATGGAAGACATATATATCGCACATTGTGGCAACACAGCTCCTCTCGCAGTAGCACACTGTGAGGATTTTACATGGAAACATACACCCGACGTTTGGTTTCTAAGCTCTGGCCTTTGATTGCCTTTCAATAAAACCACATTTGATAGACATACGTATCACCTACATGTTACTGATTAGAGAGAATTTTATATTTTTGTAATCAGTTCATTATTTCCTGCGTTATCGATGAATAAAACTGACGTGTATAATTTGGAGAGCATTGCATTGCGCAACACACAAATTGTCTTCTTTGAATAGACAATCACCTTATATAAACACAATTGACACAAGGAATTGACATCCTCCCTTCTGCTGATTATAGGAACGACAACATTCCAACCGCGATCCGCCATTTTGGGGCTTCGGCCCGCTGAAAACTGATGGTTTTCAATGCAAAAAAAAAAACTGAGTTACAGCTGTTTTTCTGAAAATCCCATCGCTGGGGCGGATGGCTTCCTGTTTTTTTGGAAAGACGACGCTGTGTTAGGTCGGCCCTTGTGGAATTTTCAAAAAATAATGTTTTTTTTGGAAAGAACGCATCAATGCGATCTTGGCCATCAAGTGATGGAATGGAAAGAATGCATCAATGCGATCTTGGCAATCAATGTGTTAACGGGTGCGGCTTTAGATTGGCACAGAATAGAGCTGCAAGTGTCTCCATACCTGAGAGTCTCAAGACTGCAGTGTGGATCCTTCAGTCTAGCAGACAGCAACTGCACTCCTCCGTCTCCTGGATTATTGTTGCTAAGGTCTAACACTTTCAAATGGGAGGGGTTGGAGATCAGAGCTGAGACCAGAGAAGAACAGCCTTTCTCTGTGACCAGACAGCCTGACAACCTACGCGCACACACACACACACACACACACACACACACACACACACACACACACACACACACACACACACACACACACACACACACACACACACACACACACACACATTAAATGTGTACTCTGCATTTATCCATTCTAGCTAGCAGTGGGTGCTGTTATTACAGCAGCCAGGTGGGAGTCAAGGGGTTGCTCTGGGACTCTATGACACATAGGGCCCTATTCTCGAGCACTTCCCCCCCCCTAAACCACGTTAAATACCGATAATGGAGCTGCGCCGCCCCAATAGGTTATTCTAGCACCTGCTCTACCCGTCACCATTATGCCGACGCCGTTATTTGCGCGTGGAGGTGTGCCCGTGGGCGTGTTGTTGCTATATCCCCCACATTGCCATTCTGCAGACACACATGGGTACGGCTTAGGGAGGGGGGATAGTGCTTTCTAAAACCACCCGCCGGTTTCTAAAACCACCCGCCAAGTGCACACAGACACTACAATGGCTTTGTGCGTTGGACCATGAGCCGTGTTGCCAGCCTTGGCGAGAAATAAGCAACCGCAGGTCTATGAAAACAAAAAGAAGCAACTATAAGGCCACATGAGCACTTCAAACTACTAACTAGAGCTTTCATATCCCCTAAATATTTCAGCCCGGCTCGACTAATAATTGACAAATTAGGCCCAGCCCAGCCCGTCAGTCATTTTTCTAAAGAAGCCTTATTTCTCATTAAATCTTGGTAATTCGTTAAGAACAGGAGTCATTCTACCCTATTCCAACAGTCTATATTTTATTTAAAAAACAGCTTGGAGCAAATAGGGCTATATAAATATATACACTGCCCCATAACCATTTTAGAAATGATTATGGTTATTCTATGAAATATATGTTTCATAGAATAACCGTAATCATTTTTGCAATGGAGAAATCACATCCAATGTTACCTTCTACTGCCCGCTGCCTGTGCTCTCATTTGAAGAAATAATCCAACATTTACTTTGAGGTGAAAAAGACATGAAGAAAGCTCAATAGTCTGAAGATCCATTCTATATGTCATGTTATGGTTTAAACTTTAAAGGGGGCTCTCTGCTGCTGCCGTCATGACAAGACAGCTGATTAATTTGACCTACTTTTGCGTTGCGCTGCCCTGTTGATTAATTATTTGGCATCAGCTGTGTAAGAATATATAACTATTTTAAATGGCTTTCGTATACTCTTGGGGATCTGACTAATATGACAAGTTGCTTATTGTGAACACAATACGCTACAAATTAATTAATATATGAATTTATTTGGATTTAAAAAAAAACGTTGACCTGGCCCAGCCGGTGCCGACGGGTCGGGTCCCGTTGGGTTTGGGCTAAAATCTTAAGCACTTACATTTTTTATAAGATGATCGGATCATCTAGTGTGATTTTCATTTTGGCTGCTGTCTCGTTAAACCCATGCTGCGGGTGCATATTATATTATATATTATATATATATATTATATTATTATTATATTCCCCACGTAAATGCTACGTTCATGTTTACTGCATTAAAGGTTCTCAATCTTTTCAGGCCATCGACCCCCCAAAATAACCATATTTGAACTGGGGACCCCCCCATTTTGTTTGACTCGGTTCCACAGATAAATATTGTGAAAATAGCAGATCTACAAGCTCGCCAGGCATTGGGTGCTCCATTGTGGTCTCGACCCACAGGTTGAGAACCACTGCATTAAAAGCTCCAAGCAAGTTACATGTCTAGTATGTTGTTGACCACGTAATGTAATGTTTTTGGTTTAGTGTTAGGCTACTCTGTGGCGCGCGCGCCTCATTGTTTATGCTGTCCAAAATAACAGATCTGTAAGCTGTCGACACGACATGACGCAGCGCCGTTGATAGCTTGTATGTCTGTTATTTTGGGTAGGTAGGCGACGCACATACGCATCGCAGCAATGTGTCTGGGTTTGAGAGGCTATTAGATGATTGATGTAAACTTAAAGTGTAGCTCTGTTCGGGATTACTGAACAAAGGTGGATGATGAAAGATAACGGGGACAATATGGATGTAAGTTAACTTTAACTGCGTCACTTCAGAGGAAACTATGGAGCTACTTCAGAGATGTTTACACACCCCTGGAATCCATTAGAATGGTGGAAATAGAACAATAACAGCCACTGTTCTGCTGCGCTGAACTCTGTGTGGCATCCAACATACAGGCATCCAACATACATGCGGCATCCAACATACAGAGTGCAGCGCAGCACTGGTTTAAAAAAAAGAAAAAAGACGCACTGACATTCCATAGGCTAAATCAATGCATTTTGTGATCGCATCGCACAGAGGCTGCTCTACACACTCACACAGACACAAGCACGCAGAGATTTAGCTATTTTATGGATAGATATAATAGATGTCATTAATTTATTTACCGCAATATTTCACCCGCGGTTTATCCGATATTAATTAATAATTATATTCCGCGCATCTCTAGTGAGTAGGCTAGGCTACATATAGACCTTTCCTAAAACTGTCCAATTTATTATACCCATGTGCTACTGTTTGTCTGTGTACCACGTAGGAGCGTTGTCGCAACATGATGTAATTAATTATTTGGGAGCAGCCGGTGTGTACCAATAGTATAAATATTTTAAATGGCTTTCATATACTATTCCGGATCTGACTAATATGACAAGCTTATTGTGAACACAATAGGCTACAAATTAATATAAAAATGTATTTGGATAAAATAAAATAAAAGAAGGAAAACAAGCCCAATGTTGCTTATAATAATCAGACCAGGCAACAGTGCAGACAGGGAGATAGGCTAGAGCATATATTGGATCGGGGATGACGGCTAGCGCAGTCTTCTCTTAAAGGCAATGGCTTCTGGCACGGTGATTGGTTTTATCATTGTAACGCCCAAACCACACCTATGCATAATGTAACGGGTAGCTCAGGTGTTTGGCGGGTGAGGGGGGTGCCACAGAATACCGAATTTTGCGGGGAAACGCCTCTTGCCTAGTCCGAAATCCGTAATTAGTGGTTTGTTCAAATCTCACCTGGAATAGGGGCCATAGACTTTGTGGGCAGGGTGGCGAAACGAGAACCTTCGGATTCCCAGATGGCCTCTGTAACCACTCAGCTATGGCACCTTGTGAAACACCTTGTTTCACAAAGTCGGGCGGTTTCACGCTTTTCATGTACATTACACATTCATAAACATATTAGTTAACCTTATTTAATATTGTTTGTCTTTGACATGGACATGATACATGAACAAATGGAATAATATATCCTTTCTAAATCCTAATGTATGGAACACGGTCATTACCGCAATTACCCATTGTTGTCCAAAAACAAACACAAAGCAAGTAGCATGTTAGGATGCACCAAGGATGACCAATTTAAGTTTGTATCTACGTGTATGTATTGTTTACACACTGATTTCAGCTCTAATGGTTAGGTGAATGACAGCCACGTATTTCAGGATTGTGACTGTGGGATTAACACATGTTGGATGAAAACAATTCTTGTGTCATTTTTTCTCCTCTCTGCTCATATGCTTGTATGCGGGCGTACCCACCATAAGACAGAACGGGTCACAAATGGTCATCTATTGAAAAGGTTCAGGAATACTGACCTGAGTGTCTCTAGGCTACATTGTGAACTTCCCAGTCCATCAGCGATTAGCTTCACTCCTGAATCGAGCAAATCATTGTTGCTCAGGTCGAGTTCTTTTAGCCTAGAGGAGCTGGAGCTGATGACAGATGATAACATCTTACAGCATCTCCCCGAGAGATTACAACCACTCAGCCTGGGAAGAAAACAAACAAACAAAAACTAAAAACAACAAAACACATCAGTAATACAAATAAATAAAATGTTTTATTTCATTTCCTATAAGAGAAGGATGAAATAATAAATGAATCATGGTTCACGTACAGAGCTGTATTGGAGGCTTTGACCACTGGCAGGAGCTTCAGAAGAGCCTCTTCTGAACCAGAGTATTTCTTCAGGTCAAACACTTCCAGCTCCTTTTCTGATGACAGCAACATGAAGACCAGAGCTGACCACTGAGCAGGAGAGAGTTGGTCTTTGGAGAGAATTCCTGAGCTCAGGTTCTGTTGGACCTCTTGCTCTAGAGAATGATCATTCATCTCGTTCAGACAGTGGAACAGATTGATGTTTTTCTCTGGAGAGGGATTCTCCTCGATCTTCTTCTTGATGTAATTGACTGTTTCCTGATTGGTTTGTGGCTTAATTCCTGTCTCTTTCATCATACTATGTAAAAGAGTCTGATTCGTCTCCAATGAGAGGCCCAGGAGGAAACGGAGGAACAAGTCAAGGTGTCCATTTGGACTTTTTAAGGCCTTGTCTACAGCAGTCTGGTAGAGGTGATTTATCTTAGACGTGTCTCTAAATAGCTTGAACCGCTTGGAAGTTGATAGTACGTTGACACCTTCATTGACGAATGAAAGGAAGACATAAAGAGCTGCCATAAATTCTTGTACACTCAAATGGACAAAGCAGAACACTATGTCCTTGTACCCCCCACGCGCCACTTTAAAGATCTGTTTGAACATTCCTGAGTACACTGCTGCATCTTTGATATCAATGCCACAATCTGTCAGGTCTGTTTCATAGAAGATCAGGTGGCCTTTCTCTAACTGTTCAAAAGCCAATTTTCCCAGAGACATGATGATCTTTTTATTCTCTGGATTCCAAAAAGACTGTGCCTGAGTTCTGCCATGATACTTGAAGTTCATCTGTTTGAATTGAAAGATCATGAAGCGTATGTACATCTGGGTCAGGGTCTTTGGCAGAGCACCATTCACCCCTGTTCTCAACATGTCCCAGAGAACTGAAGCAGTGATCCAACAGAAGACTGGGATGTAGCACATCATGTGGAGGCTTCGTGATGTCTTAATGTGTGAGGTGATTGTGCTGGCCTGGTTCTCATCACTAAAACTCTTGTTGAAGTACTCCTCCTTCTGGTGGTCAGTGAACCCTTTCACCTCTGTCACCCTGTCAAAATACTCAGAAGGGATCTGATCGGCTGCTGCAGGTCGTGTGGTTATCCAGATGCGAGCGGAGGGAAGCAGCTTTCCCCGGATGAGGCTTGTCAACAACACATCCACTGAGGCTGGCATTGTGACATCAGTCAAGACCTTGTTGTTCTGGAAGTCTAGAGAAAGCCGACACTCATCTAATCCATCCAAGATGAACACAACATTGGACTCTTTGATGCTACAGATTCCTGCTTCCTCAATGTCAAAAACGGTATTGACAAGTTCCTCCAAGCTCTGGTCCTTCTTCATTGAATTCAGCTCTCGGAAAGTGAGTGGAAAGATGAAATCGATACCCTGGTTGCCTTTGTCTTCTGCCCAGTTCAGACCGTACTTCTGAGTTAGGGCTGTTTTACCAATGCCAGCCACTCCCTTCGTCATCACTGTTCTGATTCGTCCTTGTCCAGGTAGAGGTTTAAAGATGTCTTCGAATTGGATTGGTGTTTCTTGTCCGGCTTGTTTACTGAATGCTGTTTCAATCTGTCTGACCTCATGTTGATTACTGCCCTCTCCACTCTCTCCTTCTGTGATGCAGAGCTCTGGCTTTATGTAGATATGATTTCCTTGGATCTGAAACTTCTTCTTCAGATTGACCTTGAGTTGTTGTTGTTGTTGTTGTTGAAGAGTAAGAGTTTCTAAATGACCAAAGAATAGAGGACATCAATACGTTCATATTATGGTAAATGTGATGTAAACACACATGATGATGCACATGAGGCTGATAGTGTAGAAACTAAGTATACTTATGTGGCATTAATGAGCTATGCTAAAAGACACAACTTTGCCACTCTAATTGAAGGGTAAGAGATCGCTGAAACATGTAATCCCCAGTAAAGGTTTTCAAATGAATTCATGAATATAAACTATATCTGAGTTTATTTTGTAATCAGGATGAAAAAATGAAACATGGACAATGTTTCTGTTCACCATGATTGTGTTCACAAAAGGTATGACACAAAGGACACCAAACATTGTTCTTACTGCTCTCCATCATGTTAAAGCTGTGAATAAAGACTATCTTACTGCTCTCCATCATGTTAAAGCTGTGAATAAATACTTTCTTACTGTACTCCATAGTGTTAAAATTGTGAATGAAGTTGAGAACTTAGAATTATTATTAGTAAAACAAATCTCCCCAAATTCTTTCATAACTCACCATCGTTAGCTGAGTCTTTTGGTGAAAGAACAGGTCCTGCATAAGGAGATGAGCATAAGGAAGGGAGCTGTGAGTTTTGATTGAATGAATACTTCATTAACAGTTTGCAAAAAGGTACAGAGGTTTACAAAGGTACAGTTTTACAATCATGCTAAAAGGATAACAAAAAAAAAGTCCATTGTGGTCCTATGTATTAAATGTATCAAGACATATACAGACATACATCACTATGCAAGAAATCATCAATAATAATAATTATAATACTAGAGAAACGCAGTGGTGAGGGGGGGGGGGGGGGTTTGGCAAGCTAGAAGACTTGTCTAGGTCCAGTTCCAAATTGCAGACAGGAGGAGGGTAGGGAGTCACACTTTTTAATGGCTGGTGGTGGGGCATTCCACATTTTGGTGGCATAATAGTAGAAGTATTAGTCAGACAGGTACATGGGCACTGGTCCCTTGAGTATCTTGAAGACCAGGCCCCATTGCAAGTTGCTGTACTCTGGACATTACTGTGTGTGTATATATATATATATATATATATATATATATATATGTATATATATATAGTAATGTATGTTGTTTACACATATTGAGCTCCCTATTGATACCAGGAGTGTCTAGAATTTAACCTGATGGTAGCTGTCTTGGCAGAAACACATCCACTTTATGGAACTGCTGTTGTCATTTATATTTATGCTGTTACATTAAACAAATATGTATACATTAATTAGTAGATTATGATCTTACCAAGCCTCTCCACCAGGTGGGGCTCGTGTTGTTTAAGGGCATTGTAAAACGCTGCTTTGATGGCTGTTCCACCTGAAAGTAGCATCGTATACAGTTTCCTCATTTGGCCCGTGGTTGTCTTCTCGGCTTGAATCTCTGCATAGAGCTCAGGATGAACCCTGGCTCCTAGACTGTCTACTATAGGCATGACTCTGGACACATTTTGAACCAACACTGCCCTGTTTTGGATCACAAAAGCCTCTCTTGCTGTTTGCAAAACAGAAAAAGAGAGCGGTTGAGATGAATACATCACTGAAAAGTATGTCATTATATCAATGAATATCAAATAACACTGAAGCATCTCTACATCCACACAAATAGTGTAACAACTGATAGACTTATAGTTTGGGAATAAGATATTGAGGATGGACAACCTGGCAAACATAATGCAGCACTAGCCAACAACCTACACACTGGTCTCAAGCATTGAACTGTATCAAGGACAGAAAAAAATCACCTTTTTCTGCATCCATTTTTTCTGAAGTCAAGCACGCAGCAGCATCCTGTTGAACACACAGTCATGTTATTTCAATCATATCATGCCTGAGTGTTATAAAACAACATTACGTATTGTATGGTATTGGACACAGTAGTGGTTTTCAACCTGAAACCCACTACCTGGGATGTTTTTTTGGTCACTGTTATCTACCTTACAATCGGGACATTGGCTGAAAGGGCAAAAAAATCAGAAAAAATCAGGACTCAGGACAAAAAAAACCGCTGTTGCCAGATCGTGCGCGAGCAACAAGCAACCAGCTTCATGAAAAAACACAAAGCTGCTCACTGCGCATGCGTCGACGCACTTTCTCTAACCAATTCACACCCACTTCACGCTTACAAAACCTGGACATGGCAACGTCGCTCATCGTTCTGTGATTGACAGCAAAAGTTGGCCAATCAGGTGGCGAGTTCGCAGCCTGAAAAAATACGAACGGCAGCCATTGTTGGTTGTCCGAGTGCCTTCACTTCTTATTTTCGCTTATTAAACGCTCTCAAACTACTGCTTTGAGGCACGGAATTCATTATAACATATCGTTTGGATAGAATTTAGTTGCTTCACTTCATATGTGTGGTCAATTAATCATGACAGAGCCTATTTAAAAATAAAAATTCAGAGAACCGTCAGGGGCGAACAGTCACACGCATGTATCCGAATAAGTCAACCTATTTTGCCTATAGCCATCTCAAAAGTCCCGTTGCGTCATGGCTGTCCCCCCCGCCCCACCCCCACCACCCACACACACACACACACACACACACACACACACACACACACACAGGGAGAGAGGGAGGGTGGGAGAGAGAGAATAGTCAGCTAAACAGCGCGACATAATTTTCGCTGACGCAAAGACAGAGAGACAGAGAGGGAGAGAGAGAGAGAGGAAGAGAGGGAGGGAGGGAAAGACAAAATAAGCAAGCCCTCGCTTATTTTCCCGCGGACGTAATTTATTTGTCATTGTGGTGAATGTTTGCCGCTGATGTTTGTTGTGTGAAGCTTAATGTCAGAGTGTTTGTGTTGGAGCGCCTCAGTGCGGCTGCTGAGTTCATGTGCAACATCTTGCATGCTGGCTGTGGGTGGCTTCACAGTTTTCCTTCGCCGTGTCTGTAGGTCATGGCCTGTCTCCAGGAACCCCCGGGGGGGGGGGGGGGGGGGGGGGGCCCTCTGGTTTTTTTTTTTTTTTTTTTTTTTATCCCATGATTTTTTACCCCCAAACATCATTTTCTTTGGCGGGGTTAGGGGGGGTACTAGAATTCTGCCCGTGTAGCGGGCAGAACTTATAGTATTTTACATAGCATTAACAACCCATTTAAATCAATACGATGTCTCTCAATACAACAATGCATTGGTGTGAGAGAAAAGGCCTTGAGATACATGCCATGCACGGTGCACAAAAAATATGAATGAATGAATGAATGAATGAATGAATTAAACAATCAATTAATTAATTAATTAATTAATAGAGAGCAGTGAGTTGGTATTTTTGGTCATAAAGTACCACTCTTCAAATGGTGTACCTAGCAGCAACAATTAGCTTTTCCGTTTTTGATACAGAGACAATTTAGGAATATCCAGTGGATTCATTATGCTGCAGGCCATACCAAGCACATACTGTATATCTAGGGCCATAGCGGGGAAAAGATTGGACCTGTTCCAAAACTCTTTTTTTAAGGACAACAGTTTGTTTGTAAGCTGTAATGTACATAACATGAGCTGGATTTATTTTAGAACAGCTTTTAGGGTGAAAAAAACAGATTTGATGCTGAGCCATTGTAAAGTGATGGGATCAGAGACAGACATAGGGTTAAAAGGCACAGTATTAATACATTTTTACTGTATATGGCAGGGGTATTCAACTAGATGACACAGTGGGACAAAATTGTTAAATTAATTGAGGTTACGGCCACAGGACTGAGGACAAAAATGTCATGGTTAACTGTTTAACCGGTAACTTATGAATGTGTAACCAGTTAATACCAACAGTTAAATGGTTAATACATTGTTTTATTTAATTGTTGGTGCAAATGTACCTTTTCCCCCAACCTAAAGTGATGCCTGGAGACAGATGCACAGTAAGACTGCAATTGCTTTATGATGATTGCTGCCACATTCTGCCTTAAGTTAAACGCAGGGAAATAAAGTACCTTGTGCAAGTTGACATGCTGACATGGACATAGTCGCAGATGTTAAGCTGTGAATAAAGAAGCAAGCAATATGTGTACCTGGGCCTGTGGAGCTGCCACTGATGCTGAAGTTGACTGGTTCTCCATTCTGGGCTTTACCGATGTCAGAGGACTGAGAACCTGCACAATTAAATAATCATCATGAAGTGTTCATTTACTGTAAAGGGACTACACCATGAATTTTTAGTTTTTCTTCTTTTTTGTGTGTTTTTGGTCTCCCCTACCTCTCTTCTATCCTCAAAAATACCCCAGTTTGAACACTCAGGCTTTCACAGCAAATCTGGGGTTTTCTGTAAATTGGTCTCAAAACAGGCCAAACTGATTTGGTCCCTGACGTGACGTCACGTCAGGGTACACTCCGTCCCGTTTTTCAGTTCCAACCAAAAAATATATATATATATATGTATATATATATATATATATATATATATATATATATATATATATATATATATATATATATATAAAAAAAAATATATATATATATATATATATATATATATGTATATATATATATATATATATATATATATATATATAAAAATAAAAAATAAAAAAAGTAAAAAAATATATATATATATATATTTACTTTTTTTTTTTTTTTTTACCTTATGAAAAACGTTTGAGGGACATAAACAATATGATATTAAATATTATTATTAATTTTTAAATTCATGGTGTAGTTCCTTTAAGTGGAGAAATTGACAAATTCATGGTTAGCAACTCTCTGTGAGCGAGAGAGAAAGCTATCATTACAGTTGTCCATGATACAATCATAAAAGGCTGTAAAACAACTTACTGGCAGACACAATTATAACATCCTAAAGACTTTGAACAAGAATATGAAGTGATACACTTTGATATGAATTCAGGTGTACAACAGTTTTATCATTTTTTCCTAATGCTCATGTCACCTGTTCCTTAAACAAATCACAGTCTTTTTGATCGTCATGCCTCAACAATGTGAGAGATAATGTAGCGCCCTGGGCAACAAAAGTGCAGGCTACGACTCTTATGTACATGCATTGCACAGCTTATGAATGCACGCTGCACACTGGCAGAGACAGATGCAGTCATGCATATCAACAGGCCTCTCAAAGGCAACAAAACAAGAGTGTTTGATTCTTAAACAGTACATATTGTCGCTGTGGGGCAGAAACCTCTTATATCCATATTTTAACTTGTGTTTTTTCATAAATTAATACCCTATTCATCATACTACAGCGTCACACAAAAGCAAAATAGCAGATCTACAAGCTTGTCGATCTGCTATTTTTGCTATTATAGAGACAATAATATATTTCACAGCAATTCACAGCAATTCAATTTGGGGAACTGTAGCACAGAAATGAGTAGATGTACGAGAAACAAATTCTAAGAGTTCAAACACGCGCACGCACGCACGCACACATCGTCTACTCAGGCTTTTGTGAGCACCCCGGACAGTTTTTAAGTTGCTTGATTCAGTATTTAGATATTTGATATTCATTTTATAAGACACGCCCCCTTCCTATACAAACCCATTGTAACTTCAAACTCCATTTTAACCATGTTAGATCCATCGGAAACAGCCGTCCTTGGTTCTGGTGACTGATATTGTCCTCCATACGTGAGGAGACCGTGTTTTTTCAGTCATTTTTTACATTTATTTGTAATATCTTTTGGGGGAAATGTTTTTTTTAAATACAATAAAAACATTTAATAAAATAAATGAAAAAAGTAATTGAAAAAACACAGCCCGCTCACTTATTAGGAGGGCAGGGTGAGTCACCAGAACCAAGGACGGGTGTTTTTGATGAATCTAACATGTTAAAAATGGAGTTTGAAGTTATAATGGGTTTGTATAGGAAGGGGGCGTGTCTGATAAAATGAATATCAAATATCTAAATACTGAATTAAGCAACTCACAAAATGAAGGGGGCTCACAAAAGCCTGAGTAGATGATAAAACAACCCAAAAAAGTTGTTTTGAGTGAAATATCCCTTTAACTAACAACACTGTAGAGCTCAAGACCCTGATGTTAAATAGGAGGGTGTGGAGGGCAGAGATTCAGGAGTCCTGAGTTGGTGTTGGCTATAGACCGCACTGTCCCATCGCATCGCATGTCATGCAGCAGACCAGTGCTTAAGTTTATAACAGGAAGGACCCTGTCCGGTCCTGTTATAAATATGTATAATCTTTGGTGTAACAATACACACACATACAATGATAATAACACATCCAGACTGTTGACAGTGTGGGCCAAGATTGCAGACTATCCCTGTAGTAACCTCTATCATGCTACTGGCTTTTCTATAAGGGTACCGCCCCACAACGTGTCCAAAGGATTTGGACACTATTTTTTTATTTGAGTCCTGAAAAGGAACATATTGTACTGACTACAATATTAGTCAGTACAATATTAGTTTTTCTTTGAAGCCATTCATATTGAAGAATGCAGTTTTCCAGATTGGTTGTGCACATTGTTAGTATTACATAATTTTGTAGAATGGGACATCACCTTGGGACGCCATCTTTAATTTGTCAATAAATAATTTACTGATGATAATTGCACTGATTTGGTCGCATTCCTTGAGCCCTAAAACCTATAGGGTTAGACACCAAAACTACCTTTCTAGGTTTAATAGTAATTGAGATATAGCTATTTTAAGCATATCATGCATATCAACAGGCCTCTGAAAGGCAACAAAACAAGACAATAATTATTTCCCAGCCTGTAAACCTGAGCGTCCTCATTAATTTAGGGAACTCTAGCACAGAACACACTAGATGTAGCCTACAAGAAACACATTCTAAGAGCTGAGACACTCACTCGCACAAGCTAGCAGTGAAATCAACAGCCAACAGCATCATGGTCATTAACTAGATTAAAAAGATGATCAGATTGCATTTATCGTGCCATGCACACAACTTTCAGGTCATTGCCCAGGTCATTGCTATGTTGCAGTCGTTGTTGTGGTCCTGCCGTAGTATGTGTCCAATCATCGTAGGTGGAAGATGACTGGACACATACTACGGCAGGACCACAACAACGAGTGCAACATAGCAATGACATGATGGGCACCAGAAGGGAAAAGAAGAAAAGGAAGACCAAAGACCACCTGGCGGCGTACCGTTGAGAAAGAAAGAAAAGAAGCAGGATGGAAGTCATGAAGTCTGAAGTGGAGCTGCAGCAGCTGACCGTGAATAGTGGAAGCGCTCTGTGAAGGCCTTATGTGCCACAACGCACCAAGTGGATAGGTAACAGGTAACAGCACACAACTTTCAAGGATTTGGACAAGCAAATAATTAAAACCGGTTTACATCATGGATACAATGGGTGTGGATGCCATGTGGATAAGTCCAAACTATCCAAAAACAGAACAATTAGCATCAATTAACTAGGTCTTTAGGTCAATGTATAGCAAATTCCTTCTCTCTCTCTCTCTCTCTCTCTCTCTCTCTCTCTCTCTCTCTCTCTCTCTCTCTCTCTCTCTCTCTCTCTCAGCAGCACCCACTTTTCTTGCTCATCACAAACCTATTTCATGTGTGAAATACATGTCGATGGGTTCATGTACATTAAAAACAAACAGTTTTAAGGGTTTATTTCAGTTGCTGAAATACCATGAGATACTGCTCTACAATATCAAATGATTCAGGAGTCAAGGTCAACTGGAGGGCCAGGTTCCTCCGAAAGGATTGGAGGAATGTAGCAGGGTTAGGAGGCAGGACTACATTGCCTCCTGAGGCATTTGAGACTGTATCTCATAGTATTAGAGAAATTGAAATACACTAAGGTACTTAATACGACTACTACTACTACTACTACTACTACTACTAATAATAATAATACTAATACTAATACTAATACTAATACTAATACTAATAATAATAATAATAATTATTATTATATTTTTTATTTTTTTATGATTAACAATAGGTCTATGATCCTCCTACATGCAGCCACACATACAGTAACTGAGACCATTCAGTAGCCAAGACTGATTATAATTGAAGTAACTGATTCAATATCATTATTAACCAGAAGTTGAAGTAACCAATTACACAATCAGGCTATTATTAACCCATGCTGTATATATTTTACTGTCTTTATATTTGCATATTGGGGATGATTGATATGTTAGTCCTGAAACTGACATCACCACCATATGCATGGAATTGAATGTCTTTCACTTTCAGCCATTCAAAAACAGTAGCTACACAAGCAATAACGTTAACATGACCAAGTTCAGCATACTGATGCACTGTCATCATGGAACCAATGCATTTATCCAAAAACAATGTTAAACCCTTTAAGACCGGGGAACGCATCTGTGTAGCCTTTTTATCCATATTTTATACTTTGGCTATTCAAAAATAGCAGATCTACAAGCTCATAGTGCGGCACCGAGTGCCGCCCTATGAGCTTGTAGATCTGCTATTTTTGAAAAATCTTGAACGTTTGTGCAAATATTTGAATATTTATATATATATATATATATATATATTAAAGGGAACATTTGTAACTCAAATCTTTGCTTCTGGGGGGTCCCTGGAACAACATATTTTGAGATGGGGGTCCGTGGCCAAATGCATATAATTTTGGTGGTCCTTGACAGGAAAAAGTTTGAGAACCACTGATATAGCAACATATGTTTTTCAGAAAACTGTTAGGATTTTAGACATTTCCCCCAGATGCAAAGATTTGAGTTCGCTTTTAAAACAATATATATATATTTTTCAAGATTTTTCAAAAATAGCAGATCTACAATCTCATGAGCTATGAGCTTGCATATCTGCTATTTTTGAATAACCAAAGACATCTTAAAATGACACAGATGTGTTCTCCAGTCTTAATGGGTTAAAGGGATAGTTCACCCAAAAAATGACTTATTTTCTATCAATTATACACCCCATGAAGACTTGAATTCATGTAGATTTGTTTTTGTTTTTGTCTCATTCCTAAGCCAATAATTTGATAACCGTCAGAAAGATATTAATGTCTCCGGTAGGAGACTCAAAGTTGACACTTTGTGTCTCCTACCGGAGCCGCTGCCGGTTCTCAGATTATTGGCTTAGGAATGCGACAAAAACAAAAAATTCTCCATGAATTCAAGTCTCCATGGGGTGTGTAATCGCTAGGAAAAATGTTGGGGTTGAACTATCCCTTTAAGTATAGGCTACCGACGTTTCAACAGAACCTTGACGTGAATCTTGTCAGTTGCCCCAGCCCCTCCTCCTGCGTTTACACAAACGCTAGCTGGCGGCATGAGTAAAAGCATAATAGGCTCTATGCTCAGCAGCCATATTGGAAAGAAACTAGGCCTCGTCCTTTGTGTCTTCACAGGTGTTACCAATGATACTAATGAAGAGCTCTGTTCCATTCTGGTCAAACAGAGTCAGGGTGCTGATATTGTGCATGTATTGGCTCACTGCTGGAAACAGTCAACGTGGACCACAAGGGTGTGTAACTCTGAGAGTGTACAAATGGAACCCCATGGACCCTAATGGGTCCATGGGGTTCCATTTGGACACTCTCAGAGTTATGGGCGTCCTTGAAATTAAAAGGGTTTGACAACCAGTGCTACACTAAATGGAACAGAGCCTTCATTAGTATCATTACACCTGTGAAGGAAGTAAGGAAGGGGCGTAGAGCTAGGAATGGCACTAGGAGCATGCATAGAGCCCAAGCACATTTCCGCACAGTATATAAACCACAAGCACTCAACTCCCCCACTAGTAGAGGACCTGGCTAAGATATGTATGCACTTAATTTAGGAGAGAATATTTCAACTGTTTTTGGCTAATATGACCCCAGGGAACAACTTAGGAACTATGAGAAATTCTCTATCCGGGGCGAAATACCCGAAAATGACCACGCCCTTTTTAAAATGACCACACTTCCAACATGGCACTATTTTCTAAACCGCTGGAGCTACAGATTTTCTGAGGTGCTCAAAATGTTCAGAATACTCATGTTTGGGAAACCTGTGCCCGAGCCAGCAACCCTACAGGTCATCATAGTGGCCAAATCCAATATGGCCGTCTATTTTATACTTTTTGAGCATTAAAAACACATTAGAATGCTCATATTAGGGACCAGTCGAAATTTACATAAGGGGGGGCATGGAGGAAAATAGGGGAGGGTCATGCCTTTCTAATTTTGGTCCAAGGGAGGGTCAGCTAATTTTACTTTGAATCCAAGGGAGGGTCATGCAATTTTAAATTGATAAAATAGTTCGTTTTTTATATACCTTTTTAGTACAGCAGAACAGTGGTCAATGACCCCTCTCCATTTCAAAGGATACAAAGAATTCAAATCAAGTAACACCTTGTCTATTTAGAATCAATGACGGTCGTTAACAAGCCATCAACGCACAGCGAGTGTGAACGACCCAGTCAAATCTATTCAGCGTCTTAACGATGGTGGTTGAACAATTAAGCAAAACTTCAACAGGCGTTATTGGAGAGATGCATTATAAATAGGCCTACTATAACTGGATATTCATAATCATTTGAAGTAATTCTGTGCATGTGATTAATGTGGATCTATATGGACAGTTGTGTATGCCTAGCTCCACTAGTAAAACCAGAAGCATCAGGCCATAATTGATAGCCTAATTTGTTTTATGTAGGCAACAGTGTAGTTGTAGTCACTGTAGTTGATAATTAAAAGGGCAGAGTGACAAAAGTTTTAAACTACTGGTTACCAAATATTCAACTTTCTTCAATCTGACCAGGATTCAATGGGTTTCCCACATGTAAGATGAGAACACTATCCATTCGGCTACCACTACTACAGATACACTGTGCATTTAGCAAGACTGACTACACTACAGCAATGTCCTAATCAATGTGGAAAGCAAAACATTGGACATATCAGTTTTAAATGTCATGTTGTATTTGATGGGGAGGGTTAGGGGTGTCAAGAATTTCACAATACGATACATGATGTTGGGCATGATATCGACCGGTGAGGGAGACAATGCTCTCTCCCTCGTTGCGGGACATTGGAGGAGATTGTTACAGTCAACTAAAAGACAAAGTGAATATCCATATTTACTGCTTTTCTCTTCATTAAAAAGAATATGAATATGCCATCAGTCAGTTTGCACCCACTGATGGCATATTTCGCAGACTGTTTTACCGTGCTGCCTTACTTTTGAGAAACAAACCACTTCAATATAATGGACATTGTGTAACCATTTTTTGTCAACAGGAGGATAATGCAAGTTCACGTTCACTCTCATCTCATGTCCAACTTGAACACTTTTGCCCCTCCGCCGGTAGCTAAATGTAAACAATGCGTCTCAGTAGGAAATAGCTGTGTATTTTGTCACATTCACCAATGCTGTGTGTTAAACTGGGAACTAGATTTGTTGGTAGCTGTGTGTATGTCGATAATTTCAAACTATCCAAAACGATGTGGAATAATTAGCATTAATCAACATTGTATAGAAAATTCCTACTCCTCTCTGTCTCTGTCTCTCTCTCTGTTTCTCTGTCTGTCTCTGTCTCTGTGTGTGTCTCTCTCTCTCTCTCTCTCTCTCTCTCTCTCTCTCTCTCTCTCTCTCTCTCTCTCTCTCTCACCCCTCCCTCTCACTGTCTCTCATTGAAATTAGCTACAGAGGACTGTAGTAGACTGGAATCCAGACCGACTGGTTACGTGAATGTTTTTTATCTTTTCAGGCAGAGTGAAAACAATCCAAAACATGTAGTCAGTGTGTGGATTCCAGGTTAGGACTGTGGGCCATTTTAAAGTGAATTCCTATCTCTCTCCCGCCTCCCTCCAACTAGAGTTGCAGCTGCATTACACAGACCACCTGGCGGCGTACCGTTGAGAAAGAAAGAAAAGAAGCAGGATGGAAGTCATGAAGTCTGAAGTGGAGCTGCAGCAGCTGACCGTGAATAGTGGAAGCGCTCTGTGAAGGCCTTATGTGCCACAACGCACCAAGTGGATAGGTAACAGGTAACAGCACACAACTTTCAAGGATTTGGACAAGCAAATAATTAAAACCGGTTTACATCATGGATACAATGGGTGTGGATGCCATGTGGATAAGTCCAAACTATCCAAAAACAGAACAATTAGCATCAATTAACTAGGTCTTTAGGTCAATGTATAGCAAATTCCTTCTCTCTCTCTCTCTCTCTCTCTCTCTCTCTCTCTCTCTCTCTCTCTCTCTCTCTCTCTCTCTCTCTCAGCAGCACCCACTTTTCTTGCTCATCACAAACCTATTTCATGTGTGAAATACATGTCGATGGGTTCATGTACATTAAAAACAAACAGTTTTAAGGGTTTATTTCAGTTGCTGAAATACCATGAGATACTGCTCTACAATATCAAATGATTCAGGAGTCAAGGTCAACTGGAGGGCCAGGTTCCTCCGAAAGGATTGGAGGAATGTAGCAGGGTTAGGAGGCAGGACTACATTGCCTCCTGAGGCATTTGAGACTGTATCTCATAGTATTAGAGAAATTGAAATACACTAAGGTACTTAATACGACTACTACTACTACTACTACTACTACTACTAATAATAATAATACTAATACTAATACTAATACTAATACTAATACTAATAATAATAATTATTATTATATTTTTTATTTTTTTATGATTAACAATAGGTCTATGATCCTCCTACATGCAGCCACACATACAGTAACTGAGACCATTCAGTAGCCAAGACTGATTATAATTGAAGTAACTGATTCAATATCATTATTAACCAGAAGTTGAAGTAACCAATTACACAATCAGGCTATTATTAACCCATGCTGTATATATTTTACTGTCTTTATATTTGCATATTGGGGATGATTGATATGTTAGTCCTGAAACTGACATCACCACCATATGCATGGAATTGAATGTCTTTCACTTTCAGCCATTCAAAAACAGTAGCTACACAAGCAATAACGTTAACATGACCAAGTTCAGCATACTGATGCACTGTCATCATGGAACCAATGCATTTATCCAAAAACAATGTTAAACCCTTTAAGACCGGGGAACGCATCTGTGTAGCCTTTTTATCCATATTTTATACTTTGGCTATTCAAAAATAGCAGATCTACAAGCTCATAGTGCGGCACCGAGTGCCGCCCTATGAGCTTGTAGATCTGCTATTTTTGAAAAATCTTGAACGTTTGTGCAAATATTTGAATATTTATATATATATATATATATATATATATATTAAAGGGAACATTTGTAACTCAAATCTTTGCTTCTGGGGGGTCCCTGGAACAACATATTTTGAGATGGGGGTCCGTGGCCAAATGCATATAATTTTGGTGGTCCTTGACAGGAAAAAGTTTGAGAACCACTGATATAGCAACATATGTTTTTCAGAAAACTGTTAGGATTTTAGACATTTCCCCCAGATGCAAAGATTTGAGTTCGCTTTTAAAACAATATATATATATTTTTCAAGATTTTTCAAAAATAGCAGATCTACAATCTCATGAGCTATGAGCTTGCATATCTGCTATTTTTGAATAACCAAAGACATCTTAAAATGACACAGATGTGTTCTCCAGTCTTAATGGGTTAAAGGGATAGTTCACCCAAAAAATGACTTATTTTCTATCAATTATACACCCCATGAAGACTTGAATTCATGTAGATTTGTTTTTGTTTTTGTCTCATTCCTAAGCCAATAATTTGATAACCGTCAGAAAGATATTAATGTCTCCGGTAGGAGACTCAAAGTTGACACTTTGTGTCTCCTACCGGAGCCGCTGCCGGTTCTCAGATTATTGGCTTAGGAATGCGACAAAAACAAAAAATTCTCCATGAATTCAAGTCTCCATGGGGTGTGTAATCGCTAGGAAAAATGTTGGGGTTGAACTATCCCTTTAAGTATAGGCTACCGACGTTTCAACAGAACCTTGACGTGAATCTTGTCAGTTGCCCCAGCCCCTCCTCCTGCGTTTACACAAACGCTAGCTGGCGGCATGAGTAAAAGCATAATAGGCTCTATGCTCAGCAGCCATATTGGAAAGAAACTAGGCCTCGTCCTTTGTGTCTTCACAGGTGTTACCAATGATACTAATGAAGAGCTCTGTTCCATTCTGGTCAAACAGAGTCAGGGTGCTGATATTGTGCATGTATTGGCTCACTGCTGGAAACAGTCAACGTGGACCACAAGGGTGTGTAACTCTGAGAGTGTACAAATGGAACCCCATGGACCCTAATGGGTCCATGGGGTTCCATTTGGACACTCTCAGAGTTATGGGCGTCCTTGAAATTAAAAGGGTTTGACAACCAGTGCTACACTAAATGGAACAGAGCCTTCATTAGTATCATTACACCTGTGAAGGAAGTAAGGAAGGGGCGTAGAGCTAGGAATGGCACTAGGAGCATGCATAGAGCCCAAGCACATTTCCGCACAGTATATAAACCACAAGCACTCAACTCCCCCACTAGTAGAGGACCTGGCTAAGATATGTATGCACTTAATTTAGGAGAGAATATTTCAACTGTTTTTGGCTAATATGACCCCAGGGAACAACTTAGGAACTATGAGAAATTCTCTATCCGGGGCGAAATACCCGAAAATGACCACGCCCTTTTTAAAATGACCACACTTCCAACATGGCACTATTTTCTAAACCGCTGGAGCTACAGATTTTCTGAGGTGCTCAAAATGTTCAGAATACTCATGTTTGGGAAACCTGTGCCCGAGCCAGCAACCCTACAGGTCATCATAGTGGCCAAATCCAATATGGCCGTCTATTTTATACTTTTTGAGCATTAAAAACACATTAGAATGCTCATATTAGGGACCAGTCGAAATTTACATAAGGGGGGGCATGGAGGAAAATAGGGGAGGGTCATGCCTTTCTAATTTTGGTCCAAGGGAGGGTCAGCTAATTTTACTTTGAATCCAAGGGAGGGTCATGCAATTTTAAATTGATAAAATAGTTCGTTTTTTATATACCTTTTTAGTACAGCAGAACAGTGGTCAATGACCCCTCTCCATTTCAAAGGATACAAAGAATTCAAATCAAGTAACACCTTGTCTATTTAGAATCAATGACGGTCGTTAACAAGCCATCAACGCACAGCGAGTGTGAACGACCCAGTCAAATCTATTCAGCGTCTTAACGATGGTGGTTGAACAATTAAGCAAAACTTCAACAGGCGTTATTGGAGAGATGCATTATAAATAGGCCTACTATAACTGGATATTCATAATCATTTGAAGTAATTCTGTGCATGTGATTAATGTGGATCTATATGGACAGTTGTGTATGCCTAGCTCCACTAGTAAAACCAGAAGCATCAGGCCATAATTGATAGCCTAATTTGTTTTATGTAGGCAACAGTGTAGTTGTAGTCACTGTAGTTGATAATTAAAAGGGCAGAGTGACAAAAGTTTTAAACTACTGGTTACCAAATATTCAACTTTCTTCAATCTGACCAGGATTCAATGGGTTTCCCACATGTAAGATGAGAACACTATCCATTCGGCTACCACTACTACAGATACACTGTGCATTTAGCAAGACTGACTACACTACAGCAATGTCCTAATCAATGTGGAAAGCAAAACATTGGACATATCAGTTTTAAATGTCATGTTGTATTTGATGGGGAGGGTTAGGGGTGTCAAGAATTTCACAATACGATACATGATGTTGGGCATGATATCGATATGATATATTATTAATGTTCTTTTCTCATGTATCATCAACATTGGCCATCATCTTATAAATAACGTTATAAAGCAAGTTAGAAACAATTACAAAGTGCTTTGTACACACAAATAAATACATTTGTGCAAGCTTAATGGAGAAGTGAAGTTCTCACTAACTATAAACCCATTGTTTCAGAGGACAGATAGACACTAATATAACAAATATAATATAATATAAGACTGCATAACTATAAATTCCACAAACCTCATATTTTTGTCATCTGGACTTTACCAACCAAGTGCAGCCTAGTTATTTCCAACAGCTAAAAGAAATCTATAATACCAGATACAGTATAATACAATCTTAGATTAGATGTAGGCCTATTTGAGAGTGCAGATGCATGTCACATTAACGAGCGTCAACGAGCATCAGCTGACACACAACACCTCCCCTCTGCAGTGCTTTAAACTGAAAGTGACTGACTGGAGTCTGTTTCATTTCTCTCCAAAATACCTTGAATATGATGGAGGACATGATTAATAATTACTATGATTATGATAAGCTTTACATTTCATATCATACAGTAAAAACTCCTAACTTTCACCGGCAAAAAAAAAGAAAGTGTTTTTTTTTAATTAAAAAAACAATAAAACAAATATTACGATACAGTATGACATCATGACAATACCTATCATCACATTTTAATACCACGATAGGCTATATCGTGACACAATATATCGTGACACTTCTAGGCGGGGAGGGTTACTCTTTTTTTTGTAATCACTTGGGGAGGGTCATTGAATTTTTTTTTTTGTCAAAGGGAGGGTCATGGCATTTTAGATCAGGGCACATACATTTCTTCCATGCCCCCCCTTATGTAAATTTCGACTGGTCCCTTATTGATTGAAGCCATCTAGAGCACTCTGATTTACTTATTACAAATATGGCCTATATCAAAAATGTTATGTAACATAAAGTTTCATCCAGATTTGAGTGTAGAGTTGTTGGAATGAGTTAAGATCAAACTGAAGAAAAGAAACAACCTGTGTACTGATGTTGAAACAATAGAATATGAGTTGAACCCAAATTATACAGCAACAGCCAGTACAGTAAATGCAGAGCAATGCTCAGTATACATTGAATTTCATACCTAGTCAAAGGTGTATAGAATTTTAACAATATTATGTTTAAATTAGAATCACAGATTGTTTTTGTTCTAATCATACAACTTCTATATCGAGGTGCAACGGACTCCAGCTTCGCATAATTTGCTTTATGTCCACTACATGACTTTTGAAGCCACGGTAGAGGAGGATGGTGCAAGCTTTACTGGCATCTGCAAGATGGGTCCAGTAAGGTTCCCAAGTCTTAGTCATGGAGTCCCAATACCAGCCCAACGTACTGAAATCTGGGATGTAATGGCCTTTTGACATGCTGAATGTATGTATCAGTTCTGTTGCTGTTGTAACACCAAGACAATTATGTACAATGTACAATAATACAGATTGTTCAAATTATATACATCCTATGATAGGATTACATTTATGCTGTGCATTGTTGCACATACTGCACTAGCTGTAGCTGTATAATTAGGAATGAGTTCTACTCTAAATCATTCTATTGTTTCAATAAAATTACATCTGTAAGATACATTGGTTGTTTCATAACATAGTGGCCATATATGTCATATGCACATTAGAGTCCTCTAGATAGATTAAATCATTAAGATAAGCATTCCAACATGTTTCTAGTGGTCAAAAAACATGATTTAGACACCAAGTTTGCATTTGTAGCTCATCTGGTTCTGGTTTTGGCTCATCTAGCCAAAACCTTTTTCAGGTGGTGGCCATATTGGATTTGGCCACTATGATGATCCCGAAGGTTGCTGGCTCGGGCACCCTTGCTACATCATCAGAGCATGCCCTGGGTTATATCTGGGACACATTTGGTGCTTTTAGATTGATTCACGCAAAAATATTCTTATGGCCCTGGACTGTAATAAGTTGACCGTCTTTAGCCGTTTGTTTTAGCTGTTCTGTAATAAAATATAAAATTTGACATTTTACACTTTTAGTAGTTTACAACTAGTATTGTGAACATTTTGAGCACCTCAGAAAATCTGTAGCTCCAACGGTTTAGAAGATAGAGCCATGTTTGAAGTAGCGGTCATTTTAAAAGGGGCGTGGTCATTTCCGAGTATTTCGCCCCGGATAGAGAATTTCTCATAGTTCCTAAGTTGTTCCTTGGGGTCATATTAGCCAAGAACAGTTGAGATAATCTCTCCTAAATTAAGTGCATACATATCTTAGCCAGGTCCTAGACTACACATTCACTCCATATATTCTGTTCCAACCAAGGACAACCAAAGCTTACCTGTTTTGTAGCTGCTGTTTTTAGAAGTCTGTAGTCTGTAGTCTGCGGTCGCTCAGAGCAGATTGACTTGAACTGCACCAGATCGAGCCTCTATCTTATATACAGCACTTTAAGCCTTTAGGCAAGGAGCAGGGGTCAGTATGTTAATTGTAATGGCTGCTGTGGAATGATGTATAGGCCAGACATGCAAAAGTGTCACTTTTCAGCTACCTGCCGATCTACAAGCTCACAACGTGTTGGATCACAACGCTTTATGAGCTTTTGTTCAGCTATTTTTGCTATTTTTCTGACCTTGTTGAATCTTGCCCCTGACTAAAACATATTACATTTAGAAACACTAAAACTAATAAAAAAAGGAAATGGAACTATAAGCCAACTAGCAAATCCACTTTCAAAACTAGTCATAACTAAACTGAAATTGAAAAGAAAAATTCTCATCACCAAAGTGTCTCAAATTTCTCCCAAAATATTTCCACTTTGTTGGTAAGAAGTGTTTTGAAACACATAACGTGACATTACCGTCCTTAACTTAAAACCAGTCTGATTACATTTTCTTTGGCATCATTTAAATGCAAAAAAAACAACAACAAAAAACATTGTTAGAGCAAATAAATGCATTCCACCTGGAGCTGAATATATATAACTTATAACCATATCAGTTAAAAATCTTTCATTTTTATCACAATAAATCTTACTTGGAAAAACGCGGATGCCCCAACATTAAGGATGTGGCACAGGGAACTTCTGAACTGTATCGGTCTGGAAAGACTAACATAGTTAGGGGTAAGCAGAATGATTTTGTCCAGCTTTGGGAAACATATATGCGAATGTTATGGAGACCATTAGCTACTTAAGAGAGAAGGAAACTGAAAACTATATTTCATATGGTAAAGAAAGTGTAAACAATGTGATTTATTTATCATTATTATTATTTATTTTTAATATATATATTTTTTTTTTATAATGCAAGTGCAAGTGTATGTGTGTATGAATGTATGTCCTGTATGTCACAAAAAGTCAATACAAATATTATATAAAAAAATAATATATGTAAAATAATGTCAAATGTAAACATTATCTTTCCAAGGCTAGAAGTGGACCGGTGAGGGAGACAATGCTCTCTCCCTCGTTGCGGGACATTGGAGGAGATTGTTACAGTCAACTAAAAGACAAAGTGAATATCCATATTTACTGCTTTTCTCTTCATTAAAAAGAATATGAATATGCCATCAGTCAGTTTGCACCCACTGATGGCATATTTCGCAGACTGTTTTACCGTGCTGCCTTACTTTTGAGAAACAAACCACTTCAATATAATGGACATTGTGTAACCATTTTTTGTCAACAGGAGGATAATGCAAGTTCACGTTCACTCTCATCTCATGTCCAACTTGAACACTTTTGCCCCTCCGCCGGTAGCTAAATGTAAACAATGCGTCTCAGTAGGAAATAGCTGTGTATTTTGTCACATTCACCAATGCTGTGTGTTAAACTGGGAACTAGATTTGTTGGTAGCTGTGTGTATGTCGATAATTTCAAACTATCCAAAACGATGTGGAATAATTAGCATTAATCAACATTGTATAGAAAATTCCTACTCCTCTCTGTCTCTGTCTCTCTCTCTGTTTCTCTGTCTGTCTCTGTCTCTGTGTGTGTCTCTCTCTCTCTCTCTCTCTCTCTCTCTCTCTCTCTCTCTCTCTCTCTCTCTCTCTCTCTCACCCCTCCCTCTCACTGTCTCTCATTGAAATTAGCTACAGAGGACTGTAGTAGACTGGAATCCAGACCGACTGGTTACGTGAATGTTTTTTATCTTTTCAGGCAGAGTGAAAACAATCCAAAACATGTAGTCAGTGTGTGGATTCCAGGTTAGGACTGTGGGCCATTTTAAAGTGAATTCCTATCTCTCTCCCGCCTCCCTCCAACTAGAGTTGCAGCTGCATTACACAGAAATCACTATGTTAAGTCATAGAGAAGCCATTGGCTCCGACAATTAATTCACTATCACTAACAGCTGCTGGCAAAACAATATTAGATAAACAACATGCTTTATCAAACCCTGAGTGAATTTATGGTACTTTTACTAGTTTTATTTTTGCATTTTTGGGCAGCACTTATTATTTTAAAACTATCTAAATGTTTTGGTTGGGCTTCATCAACATCATGAGGAAGAGAGGACAGGAGAGGAGAGGATGTTCCTCAAAAAAAGAAAAATCCAGGCTACACTCCTCTGTAGCTAGCATTACAATGAGAGACAGTGAGGGGGAGGGAGGGGGTTAGAGAGAAAGAGAGAGGGAGAGGGAGAGAGAGAGAGAGAGAGAGAGAGAGAGAGAGAAGACATTTTCTATTTTCTAATTAAAAAATATTCCAAATATTCCACATTTTATTTCAAGATTGTTTTTAATAAATAGCAGATCTACAAGCTCTGTGAGCTTTTAGAGCTATGCAGAGCTTGTAGGCCTATTTCCAAATAGCTGATGGTACAGCATATAGGTTTAAAGCAGTTGTTTTCAGCCCTTATCATATCAAGGGGCATTATTTATTCTGCATTTGAGCCATGGACCACCATTTGATGAGATTTAATCAAACTTAGAATATTTTGTTGTTGTTGGATAAGATTTTGCCCACAATTCCATGCCGTATTAATGTTGGTACCATAAGAGAGGGAACAGACAAACATTGATCAAAATAACAATTTTTCAATTAAGTAATTTGCAGATATTTAACAATAACTTAACTCTTGAGAGCGTAACATGAAACCAAATGGACCCGTAAGGGTCCATTTGGGGTCCATCTACAAGCTCACAACGTGTCGCGATGCGACGCGTTGTGAGCTTGTAGATCGGCTATTTTCAAATAGCCTATATAAAATAGGGCTGAAGTGGTTAATGTATGCTTTATAATACAATGATTTATATCTGCAAAGTAACTAGTAACTAAAGTTTTAAAATAATTGTAGTGGAGTAAACGTACAATATTTGCCTCTGAGATGCAGTGGAGTAGAAGTAAAAGTACTGAAAACTGGATATACTCTAGTAAAGTAAAAATACATTTTTTTAAAACTTTAAGTCAATGTACTCAGTTACTTTACAGTTGCAGTGCTCATTAAATGCAGTACCACGGCATCCCACCAGTCCTTTTGAACAGGAGCATGCGCACGCGCGTGCACGGATATGCACACGAGAATGTGTTCCACTCGATTCTAGCCTAATCTCAGCGTCCATCTTTTTCCACCATCACAGGTTAACAGCCTGTATGCATTCTATTATCCCACCTTTCTTTCTTATAGGTTCTAAGAATCAATTGGCATTCCTTGGAAAAGTTACAAAGAAAAGTAAAACTAAATAAAAACCAAACAAAACATAGCTAATGTCTAACTAAAACTACTTATGCACACGTAAACCTAAACTAAAATGAATATTTCAAATAGGCTAATGCTGGTCGGAGCCTGTCTGTGATTAAAAGAACTACAACACTACAACATAGATCATAAGTACTATTAGTGAAGGTTAAATATAACGCTTAGATATAAGCAACCATAATGACAATATAATATAATTCTACCACTCCTCACCACTCATCACTGTATACTTTTGCATGTGTTTTCTCTTAGCTTGCAGACGCGTGTGGTGGAGTTGGGGTTACTAGACATTCTTAAATGCCAAGGAGCACAGCAGGCACGCTGTGCACTGGGCACAGTGTTGCTGTCCGTAACTAGGGGCAACACGACAGGACAGGGTAGCAGGTACAGACATGATTTGGCACAGAGACAAAATTGGCTCACATTTTTCTTCTGTTTTTATACATTATTGTTTCATTTGCCACAAATTAAAGCCTCAGCCTATCAGAATGCTTGGTGCATTCAAAAATAATTCAAAAAGTCGATTTAAAGCATTCTCATAGGCTGAGGACGCAGGCAATAAGGCACAATGTAGCAGCAGTGTTAGGAGAGTTAGGCAGAAATGTCAATTTGGCAAAAGAATTATGACTTGGGCAATTATGCTATGAGGCTAACGATGTGTCCCTCACTGCGAATACCTGAATAAGGTGAGACTGCATGGTATTACTGGAAATGCAGGTCGTTTGCACACAGACTCACTGGTTCAGTCAGATAACATGCTATTCATTCTGACAAACCAGTTTCAGGGCCACTCCCTGACACTGATTGATACCAAGTGGTTCCTTGTCAAGACATGGCTGCTTGTATCGTATGAGAACAAAGACGTAAAAATAAAACTTATTATTGTCTCCGCCAGGCCGAAAGGCATGGCGAGAGAGTATGTTTTACCCCCTGTCTGTCCGTCCGTGTGTGTGTGTGTGTGTGTGTGTGTGTGTGTGTGTGTGTGTGTGTGTGTGTGTGTGTGTCCGTGTGTCATTCTGTCATTTTGTGTACAGCTAATCTCTGGCACCGTTGGCTTGATCGCAGCGAAACTGTGCACACACACTCCCTGGATGCCAGAGCAGAACCTCTGCTCCAATTTTTTCACATGGGCCTTTTATAGCGCCACCAGGAGGCCAATTTGTGCAAAACACATTTTTGAACAGTGCTCCTACAGATTTTGGCCAAAAATCCCCCAAATCGGTACACAGTATCTCTATAGTCATTAAAAGAAACGGCTCATTTCAGATTTTTCATATTCCATCCTGATTGGCAAAAATTGAAATTTTGCACACACATTCCCATTAGGCCGAGGAAGAAATGCCAATTGAAAATGTTCAAATCAGCCTCATGGTGGCGCTGTAACAGGCCGATTCGTGTTTTTACCTAGAACTGCACCGATCAGTGTAAAACTTTGTATGCACACTCTCTAGAGGTCAAGGAAAAACCTTTGCCCTGCATTTTTCACATTTGCCTTTTATAGCGCCACCAGGAGGCAGACTTATGTAAAAAAAAAAAAATTATATTACAGATTTTATCCAAATTTCATGCAAATCGGTAAACATGATCTCTATAGTCATGTGATCAAGACGGATCTGTTAGATTTTTCATATTCTATCCTGATTGGCTAACATTGACATGTAATGTTTGCAGGAGTGGCCCGTTTTGAACAAAATGCCGCAAATCATGAACGCAGCGTCTGATTGCGGTGAAACTTTTAATGCATATTTGCACTACGTTGAGGAACAAATGCCACCCTTTTAACATTGGCCTGTTATAGCGCCACCAGCAGGTAAAATTTAGCAAAACACATTTTTAGAACAAAATGCCTCAAATCATGCATGCAGTGTCCGATTGCCGTGCACGGCCTAGGAATAAATGGCACCATTTTCACATTGGCCTATTATAGCGCCACCAGGAGGCCATAATAACCTACCTGACCTGGCGGAGACTTGTGCTCCGAGGAGCACTTTTTCTAGTTATAAATGTAATAATAATTATTTGTATATATATATACACATACACACACACACACACACACACACACACACACACACACACACACGCGCGCGCGCGCGCGCGCGCACACGCGCACACACGCACACACGCACACACACACACACACACACACACACATATGATATATATGCTCTTAAGACCACGGTTTCACCACCCAGGCTGTGATCTACAGTAGCAGAGAACCGAGGTAGCTGACTGAGGGTTTAGCCGGAAAGGACTGGCCCCCAAGTAAAAAATATACTCAGTTTTGGCCATATGAATGTATTGTCTGAAAGCCAAGTCTTAATGCTATTGAATTCTTTGACAAGGGTGCCATTCAACTTATATACATCCTCATCTGAGGCCAGGATGGCTGAATCGTCCGCGTACAAGAACAAATGGACAGAACAGGCAGCTTGGAGGTCGTTTATGAAAATTAAAATCAACAGGGGGCCTAAGACACCTCCTTGCGGGACGCCGCAGGTCACAGGCAGAGCCTTTCAGAGATGGCCTTGAAAGTCTGTGATTTGGTCCCTGTCCGAAAGATACGATATGAACCAATTTAAGCTAGAAGAGCTTGGGCCTAAGGCTGAAATAATTTAAAAAAAAGTTTTAACAGTTTAAAGTCACAACTTTTCAATTAAAAACGATTCCAAAATGTTTCTAAAGTATTTAATGAATAAAATCAAGTGAAAAAGTGTACTTAAGTACGGTACTTGAGTAAATCTACTTAGTTACTTTACACCACTGGTATCCAGTAAGCTTCCCGTTGTTTTAGCAGAAGGTCATGATTACCAGCTCTTCTGGGTAGGCTGACTTGTTCTACGCCAAAAGAGTGGGTGGAAACACACGGGTGGAACGTGGGTGGAAAGAAACAAGTTATTCTACTGTTAATCTTGAACTTCTTGCCAGTATGAGGACGATTAAAAACAGGGGGTCTTGTGCATGTTACTACACTGGGCACAATAGAGCACCGAAGCCTGACGTAATTTACACATCCTACCTGGGTCGCGTTTTTTTTCCCCCGTTTTGAATTCCCATAGACGTGTTTAATATCGCGTCAAATAAGAACTGTGTTCCAAAAATAAACACAAGGCCCCCGGCGGTTTTACTCTTATGGATATGATGACCCAATGTTATTCTCCATAGAGAAATAACTTTACGACCCAGGGGATGGACGAGTGACGTCAGGACTTCTGTACTCTATATCATCCAAATGGCACAGAAAGGCCACAACAGGGACTCACACATCAGGAAGATATTTGTCTCCGCCGGAGGCGGAGAGTATGTTTTCGCTTCGTCCCGCTGTGTGTTCACCTCCCTCCTAGCCAAGCTAACATTGGTCAAGCTCCACGTGACACGTGTCAATATGTTGACACCAATGCCTTTGATTGGCTAGAGGGACGGATGACAAAATAAAATCCTATAAATAGGTGTGTCACTTCAAAAACCCATTTATGTTTTTGAAGTGAGGTAAGACAGGATCAATCAGTCTTGATTGGAACAGTACCTTCCAGTACAAATCACCCGTCCGTGCGTGTGTGTGTCCCTCTGAGAACACCTAACATTGGTCAAGCAAAGGCGCAGAAGGCCAAAGCTAAGAAAGCATACTCATCTACAACAGTAACACAGAAGAGGACTATAGAGTTGAATTGATCCCACAACAAGGCCGAAGTCTTAATACTGTAACAATTGGCCACCTTGATCAAATACATTATGTAGCACTAGAGAAAACTGACATAGATCAAACACACCAATCAACTGCTGAAACTGTTCAAGACAATGAAGATGAAGAAGACAGACAAGCATTTGAACAAACCAGTCAATTACGACAACTCCCATATGACACATTGCTTCAAGAAGAACATTTTTTAGATGCAGACACTACATATTCAGTCGCCCCTGCAGAACACCAAAAACCACGCGCATTCTACCAAGACGACCCGTTCTACCAAGACGACCTGTGCTATTAAAATAGCACGGGTCTGCTGGCGGAGACTTGTGCTCAGAGGAGCACATTTTCTAGTTTATATTCAAATTGTAATAAGATTGACAGTGCACATTGTCTGTAAGGGTTTGTAGGAGAAATCATCATTTAGGCCATTTGGTTGCATGGTGTTGAGTT
>NW_027660557.1:0-1000 GCF_963280865.1 Gymnoscopelus braueri | reverse complement strand
GCTGCCTCTCATTCACTCAGACAGAGAGACTGAGTGTGTCTCGTTGTGAGCGCTGCTCAGTGCTCGCGTGTTGCTCCACTCGTTAATTCATTTGCATCAGGTGTGTAAGCCCAGCGAAGCTTATTAAAGTGGTCATTGGGCAAAAGCAGAGCCTCCACGACCGTGTTGGTGGACAAATATAGCAGTAGTTGGGCGCTGTTTGGCAATACTTGTTGCTAAAGAGCATGCTAATGAGTGCTAAGTGCTAACAAGTAACAACAAACAAATGTATGCTTTTAAGCGTACGCGCGCACACACACACACACACACACACACACACACACACACACACACACACACACACACACACACACACACACACACACACACACACACACACACACACACACAGTGTAGGACAGTGGTTCTAAAAGTGGTGGGTGATGGGAAGTTAGGAGTTATGGGTCTGTAACTCAGAGTGTACAAATGGAACCAAATGGACCCTTATGGGTCTGTAATTCAGAGTCCAAATGGAACCAATTGGTCACAATTTTCAAAGATAGGCCTACTGGAGAAACTTTTCAATAGCAGACTAGATTATTTTTTGGAAACATGTATGTAGCCTCCTCTCAGTGAGTCCATATGGTTTTAGAACTAACAGATCAACATCAGGCATTGATGGAATCCATTGAAAGAATCACAGATGCAATTGGAATATTAATTTACCTCAAAAAAGCTTTTGAGTTTTGACACTATCTATCACAACATATTAATAAACAAACTGGAGAAAATTGGTATTAGGCATTGCAGTAGACTGGATTAAAACTAAAATTGAAACGTATTAAAACTTAAAGTTATTTGGACAGACGTCAACAGTTTGTGAAGCTGGGCAAATACAGCTCAAATCATTTGGACATTGCTTGTGGCGTCTCCCAGGGGTCAGTATTGGGGCCCAAACTTTTTATTCTTTACATCAATAATATTTACCAAGTTTCTAAGCTGCTGTCACTGGTACTTTTTG
>NW_027660558.1:0-1000 GCF_963280865.1 Gymnoscopelus braueri | reverse complement strand
TATTTTTTTCCTGATCTATCTCTCTCTCTCTCTCTCTCTCTCTCTCTCTCTCTCTCTCTCTCTCTCTCTCTCTCTCTCTCTCTCTCTCTCTCTCTCTCTCACCACAGCCAGCATCTTTGCCTCTTTCTGCCTCTCCCTCACTCGTTCCTTTGGGTGATTTATACTACTAGATATTCAGACCACTATTGCGGCCCCTCACACCTACGCTGCACTGCCTATCCGTGCATTTGACTCGTTTATGTTCATTAGACAGGATGACACCCCATATATATGGTGTATATGTTACAGGGAAATTGGCATTCCAGGGAAATTGAAAAAGGAGCGCTTGTTTTTACCACCCACCCAGGCAATTCTGTACAACCAACACTAGAGGGCAATGCAAGCCACACATATGCACATGCACATGTGCGTGTGCATGTGTGCGCATGCACACATGCACACGCATGTGTGCACACGCGTGTGCATGCGCACACATGCACACACACACATGTGTGTCGTCGTGGATAGTAATCCATGAAAAGATCTATTCTCCCCCTATCGGTTTACAACTCGGACGGCGCTGATTCGACTAGCAGAGCATCGGCCGGTTGGCGCGGGCACTCGCGCCTGGAGGCGCTCGGGCGCGCCTCCTCGGCCTCAAGCTCTGCTGAGTCGGCGCACCTCCGTCATGGACAATAACTATTATCACGTGTGCGTGTGAACGCGTGTTCAGCGTTCCCCTAGCGTAGCTTCCTGGTTGCTATGTGGGGGGGAACAACAAAAGTCAGGTCCGCCTCGCATCAAAGCCCCACCTCGCCTAAAAGCGAGCGATCCTTTTTCAATTTCCCTGGAATGCCAATTTCCCTGTGACATATACCGTCCATGACCCCAGATCGGAATCAGTGATTTCGTCGACTAAAACTATGACGAAAAATGTTCGTCGACTACCTTTTTTTCACGGAAGAAAACAAAATAAAAACAAAATAAAAACTAAGCTACGATGACTAAGACTACCATATTG